>NC_082341.1:99396588-99696588 GCF_027477595.1 Haemorhous mexicanus | reverse complement strand
TTCCATACACAAGCAAAGTTTCTCTATTCAGGCATGTGAACTGTATTTGCAATGAAAAGAAACTGAGGCAAAGGGCACCAAATCATATTTGCCCTGCAATGTCTGTAGTGAAGCGATATCCCAAATAATCAGGAATGAGACTTTCAGGTACCAGCTGCTGCGTAGTCATAGCAGGGAACTATGCCTGGGCATATTTTCCTGCAATCAGACTGCACCAAAACCATTGCCAGCAAGCTGCCAGTCAGCACTTCATTTTGCTCCACTTACTCTCTGAATTTCTTGGTGTTCTGCTAACAGAACTACACCATAAAATCTTGCAGGTATTGTAGGTGGGCAGAGGAAAACCTTTATGATTTGGCTTCGTTTAAAATTTTTGAGTCATTCTATGACTACACAAGAACAGGGGCAAGTTGTCCTTTTAACGATTAAGGAAAGGACCATGATGTGGTTTTCAGGGTTTATAGCATTTCCACAGCAGTATTCTGCAACACGGAACACTGCAGTTTGTCTACAGGCAACTTACCTTTGCACGGATATATACAAAAACTGCCTCATTCTTAGAGAGGTTTTCTGTGACCTTCTCCTTCATGTGGCATGTATCACACCCTCCCCCACCTAAGAGCACTACTGGTGGCCCTGCTATAAGCTGTGCAGATGTTTCTGCCCCATTATTGCAGCTTTATATTTGCAAGAGCCTTCCTTGAACAGATGTTCTTTCTGTGTGCATATACCACACTTCCCACTGCAAACACTTTTACAACACAAACAGCAGATTGTCTTGCTTCTGTTGTTCGGATAAGGAGAGAGTAAATGCCTCATTCCAATGATGTGAATTCTCTTCCCACAGTGCTTAATGTCTTTTATTCTCACTGGCCCTGCTCACTTCAGGTGTTTCATTTCTGTTCCTTGAGCAGAAGGAACTTATCTTTACTCTAAAGGGTCTCCCTAAAAATATCCTCTTCCTGAATTTCCTTTACTGCTTTCACCTTCTTTTAATCCCTTCTGCTGCATCCTCCTTGTTTTGTAGAAGCTATTCTGCCTGCTTCAGCTCTGCTCAACGAGGAGCTAATTCAATGAATTTAAAGGAGTGTGTATTTTCTGGAGCAAGAACTAATATAAATTGGTGAATATAATTCCTACAAGTTGTAGAATAGGAGACAATAATTCAAAAATGAAAGAAAGTTTGTATTGGCTAGGTATTGCAAAACCAAGAGTTGAACACACCAATCCCTCTGATGTTTAATCAAAAATCTAACTTGTAAGTGCCCTCTTTCATTGTGATTATGATTGCTTTCAGAGGGCATCTTTGTTCATGACTATTTCTAATTAAAAATTATCTGTTCCTGTGCTTTTAGCTTCTCCTGTTTTTCGTCATATATTTGTCAGTAAAATAGCAGCAATAATAATATACATTTTGTAGCAATTACAAAAAGTAACATTTGTCATTGAATAGTAATACCTCATGAAAGAGCAACGGTGTGGAGATTCCTTCTGCCACAGATCGTTTTCTTTGGATACTCGAGCTGAACTGTTTAGAGGTACCTGAAGTATCCTTATGACAACTTGTACAGGAGAGATGTGACAGGATGCTGAGAGCATCTTCTTTGAATCTCTCCCAGCCTCAAAGTCATGGAAAACATCACTCTTATGCTCTGCAACCTCCTGAAACACAAGCTCTGTCACAGTCAAATCCTACCCTTTCTTTCCTTATCATAATTTGCCTTTTAAAAAATCTTTTAAATTCGCCTTACATGCATACAGCTTTTAACTGACCATATTGTTCCATTTTTGGTCTCATTGTTTTCCTCTGCATCCTCTCTGCCATAGCTCTTTCCCACATAAGCACCATTCCACTGAAAAATACTCTGTGTATTGGTTTCAGTACTCACATTACTGCTTCCCTGTTACTCCTTACACAGATGGACTAAAAACTATTTGGTGTGCTCACTTCCACCTTCATGGATACAGTATTAGCTGGCTGGCACCTACTACACAGGCAGCCTTTGAGGGTTTTGCAGCTAAAAGCTGTACTTACCAATGGCAGTCAAACAGCTTAAAAAGTAGATTAGGTCCCACTGACAGTAAAATCAGTCTATGTTCATTTTGAATACAAGAATTAAATTACTGCAGGCTGAAGACACAGCTCAGAGTTTCATGAAAAGCTCAGGGATACCTTCTTTTGCCTTTCTTAAAGCACTGTAAAATTAATCAATTCCTATTTGTTTGAAAATCACTGATTTCTCTGTCTGGTAGTCTGTGAAACTTTCTACATCTGCTTACAATTACTTTGGAGATGACAATCTTGACACAAATAAATTTTTCTCCTTTTCAGTCTTTTTACTTGTTCACAAATGAAATCTAGCCATTCTTTAAAAGTAACTACATACCAGTGAATTAGTAATAAAGTCTAGCTGTACAATTTTCTCTCTCAGAAATGTTTATAAACCACTTCTACTAACTCTTATTAATACATTACAAATACAATCCACATTACACCCATCTACCTTGAGATTATGGCCCCGAGTTAAGCATTAGCCCTAGTTTAAAAAAAAAACCACTTTTGAAAAATAGCAGTTGGGAAGAGTGTATGTGAAAACTGAAGAAAAAGAGATTTCTACTGTCATCCTCTCTGCACCATGCCCATCCATCTCACTGGCATCCACCATGGGCCTGTTCAGTTCCATTCCAAGATGCCCTCTGCAGGCTGCTGCACTGAGGAGAAACACAAGAGTCTAGCTCTGAAATTAATGCTCAGTTGGGGCATGGCTTGGGATGGTTCTACTTGTCAATATTACCAACACTAGCTGTGGGCTCCCCACTGGGTAATGCAGTTCTACTGAGCTAGACCCACAACAGAGACGTTTGAAAGCAAAAATTAGTATTTTTCAAACAAGAAATACTTGCTATGTCCAGGTAAATGCAAAGATATTCCATAGGATAATTATCATTTTACTGTTGTAGTTTAGTTATTATTTTTCAATACTCAGACCTTAGTGCTTGTTATCATGTAAGAGCAAAGGTGTTTAACCTTTTTCTACCCATGAAGAAAAATAAACAATCAGATAAATAACCAGATGCTATGAGCAAAATAGTTCACAGCATTTGTATTTAAACAGTAGTTATATTTCACTGAAAATAAAGGAAGACTCTCCTAACCCAAAGAGAATCTGGATTTACTGAGATGTCAATGATGTCACCAACATGACCAATGTTTTTATCTTCTTCAGGAAACTATGCTCTAATGGAAGTATGAGAGGGAAAGTGCACTCACACATTTTCTCAAAAAACTCAAATTTTCTCAGCCAGTGTTTCTTTTCAGCCATCCTCATCCACAATCTCAGTTCTATCAAACCAGAAGAAAATGAGCCTCATCTTTTCTGTGTAGTATGCTTCCTCTCCTACCCCAGATTTGCCAGCTCCAGTTTCACTATGAGATGGATGTACTTGTATTTTTCAGGAGGACAGTAGATAAAGCTACATTTACTGTCTGATACACTCACATAAAAATGAAGAAAATTATTTATTATGTGGAATGAGACTTTATTTACTCAGTTAAGTAAAAACCAAAGCAAACTCCTCCAAAAACTAAGAGGAGGACCTGATAAATATCTAATGTAAAGACTATACTAATATCAAGAGCTTCAGTTTGCTGAAATACTGTAATGGGATTGATGAATTGGAAATATTTCTTCAATATGGACTGCATAGGACATCAGCATTTAGAAATGGAAGTCTTGAATTGACACCATCATCAGAAATCACGTATACTACCTGAACACAATACACATATTGAAATATTAGTGCAGAAAGAGCACTATATTTCCAGTGCTTCTGTATTTAATTTGCTTACTAATTTAGTAGAATTTAGACTTCAGGGATGGAACAGGCATGGAACTACCCAGTTTAGGGAACTGTTTTGTCTGGGAAAAGTGGGAGGGTTGAGATTTTTCTTTTCCTTTTTTCTTTTTTCTTTTAGGAGAGAAGGATGTGGAGTGCCGGCCTAAATCAGAAATTCTACAAAACTCATTAGCCATAGTAAAATTAAATTAATCCTTTTCAGATCACCAAGTTTTTATCCATGAATCTTTGCACAACAGTGCCTTGTGTCTCTTTTTGTCTCACGTGTATTATTTCTGCCTTTGGACTGCTGTTTGGTGCCTTTCAGAAAGCCCATGGTTGAGCCATTGAATGAGTATGATCCCCACAACAAAAAAATGGGGAGATTTTTATTCCACCTCTCCTCACAGCTGCACAAAATGCTTCTTCTATAGCCCTCTGCTAAAACAGGAGAACAGGAGAACAAATTCTCCAGTGTCTCCTATTCCATTCAATTGTTTAGATCTGAAAAGCCTCCAGTCCTTGCCTACAGTCAAGGAATTTAGAGCCCAGCTAAGGAGGGAAAGCCCTCCTCCTGCTGGGATAGCCCTGAAGCACATTTTTTGAGCAATGCAGTTGTCATAGATGTCAATTACAGGGGTCCAAATGTCCCACAGAGCAGAAATCACAACTATGGCTCAAGAGAGCACTGGGACATCTCATTCCTGCTGTTTTCCCCAGCATCAGAGACTGGGTGAAATTTAAGGGTATTTTAGTAGACCAGATCAATCTGGGAGTTCCCCCCATGCCTTCCAGGTCTCTGAGACGCCTGGCATCGCCACTGCTCTCCATGCTGCAGAACTGAAGCTTCAAGGACTTTCCCCAATAAATTGCAGGAAGATCTTTGCATTGTCCTTGATACATGGTAGAACTGTGAGAAGATTTTGGAGGATTTCAATAATTTCATAGTTTAAATTCATTCTTTTCTGCAACGTGGGTGACAACATCGGAGCCCCAGCTTATAGCCAACATTGAGGCAGCTTGCCCAGTTAGAAGCTCTGCAAGACTTCCAAGCTGGATATTTTGTAGGTGACTGGGAGACAATCGGGAACAACACTTGACTCAGACCTTGCAATTAATTCTGCAGTGCAGATGTACTCCCAAGTTCTTTCACTCACATTCACTTGCAAAGGCAGCCAATAGATATTTTCTTAATCAAAGTGTTTGGTTTTTTTTAATCTGTAAAGGCTTTTCATAAAAAAAGTCCTTTGGATTCCTTTTTTTACTGCTTGAATAAAAAACTAAGGGAAAAATTTGGTTTTCAAGAAGCTGAGTTAGGAAATCTAATCCTGTTCCAGACTAGCAACAGTTGAGTGCCTAAAGGCAGTCTCACAACACACCATCTGATTAACTTATAACAAATCTGGACAGCTTTCAGAGAATACACAATGAATTATTCTCAACCATGGGAACAGAAAAGTAAAGGGAGAGGATGCTTTCAAGGAAGATCATAAGTGAAAAAATTATTGAGGAATCAGTTACTAATAAAGATTCCCCTTTGTAAAATGATGATTAATCAAAGCAAGAAAAAGTTTGTGAAGGGGGAGAACATTAATTTTGACAAATCTCAGCAATTATCACATTAAAATGTTATAAAATTTTATTTATTTATTTGTTTATCTTTATTTTAGCTGGGATCAGGTTGGGAAAAACTTCCAAAACTCTTATTTGTCACTGCCAGATCAGGACTGTATGACACTGAGAAAAATGGACCAAGGATAACAACATAAATATGTTAGTTCCTATAAGCCAATTTTTACATCTCTTTCACTAATCTTCTCTGTGTCATTGTGAGGAGTAAAACAGCATCCTGGTGTCAAACATCTGCATTCATTGACAGGTAGAGAACACCTGCAAACACAAATACTGTACCATATGATGTAATCACCACACAAGGTTCTAGGGATCTTCTGCTCAACCACCCACCACTCACCACCATTACCAACCATACTACAGGTTAGACAAATGCCTCCAAGAAGCAGAGACACCATTACAAACATTTGAGAGAAGTTTTCCCTGGAGGCATTCTTGAGGCAGTTCTTGCAGAGGGACTTTTGAAGTTTTTCTACAAAAATGAAGGAAGGTGTTGGCCCATCTCTACTTCTTGTTGAGAGCCACTACTTGCAACACAGGGATAAACCATCCATGCTATGTAGTGTTCCTGGAATTTATCATTATAATGCTAAAGAACATATTTTAATCCAGACTGCACCAAACCAAGATGGTAGACTGTTTTTTTGTTTCCCAGTGAAACATCCTCTGGTTTGTTTCCCATTTTCAGGCTGCAAAGGCTGTCATAATATCAATAAAATTGGTACATCACTAGAAAGTCACAGTTCCCAATCTTTGTTTCATATGTGCAACATGTTGCCCACAAGACTTTCTGATATTGCCTCTTGATACAGTAAATTAAAAACTTAAAACCATGGCCAACAGAGAGAGCAAACCTGTCCACAAAATGCAAGTTGCTGCTCCAGGGACCACTGTTCTAGAGTACTGTGCAAATATTCTCAACAAATCACAGCTTAAATATCAGTTTGTTTGCCAAGTGATTCTCCCAACTCCCTGCTCACAGCCATGAGAAAACATTTTATTTATTAATTATTATTTGTAATTTGGGAAAACAAATGGCTGTATTCCCAGTCAGTCAACTCTCCTATCCACATATGTGCATTCCAGGAGCACAAGCTTTACCTCTGGCTTAGAGAGGTATTTTTTTTCCCTGAGATCCTTCATTAAAACATTAGCAGCACATTACAGCTTAGCAGGTGCACAAACCCCATAGCCAAATGTTACTTGTTAACTGTGGTGCAACATTATATGGCCATAAATGTCTAGGTATTAATCACATGTTTTGATTTGTGTCCAAAATGTGATTTATGCACTGGATTTCTAAGACTGTATGCTAAACTAACAAGGAAGAGTGAAGGAATTCAGTTGAGTCAGGCAGCTGAATCACTCTCTGCCATGACGTGGATGTACCTGTGGGCAGGCAGGGCAGTGCTGGGAGAGAAACTGGAATCAACCACTACAGCAGTGGGGAAGAGAAGGGAAACAGAAGCCATCTTTGACAAATTCAACTAACTTTGTTCCTTTGCTAAGGAAAAGAATGTAAGAACAGTTCACAGCAGGGTTCAGAGGGTAAGGAAAAATACAAGTAAACAACTCTCTCAAACCCAGTTTCCTTTCAAATAAAAGAACAGAGCTGTTCCCACAAGAATGGGAGGTCTTCCACTATATTCAAAGCGGGGTTTGGCAACAATATAGTAGGCTGTTGTAAGTTATATGCTAGTTTATATATGATTCTGAGAGAAATCAGACTGACTGGCAGAAGGTCTATAGTCCAGTTTCACTAAGTCTCTCTGCAGTGCTATTTATTCTACTAAAAACACACTGTGCAGCCATGAGGGTCAGCAGCAGAAATTTTGTTGTCACTGCTTATACCACTGATAAAGTGGTGACCCTTTGACTCTCCTGGGTTGCTTAGTTGTGTCAATGAAAACACAGTCAATGAAAGAACAGATCATGCTTCAAGCACAGCACCCCACATGGGACATGGATGCATCAAGAAGCATGCTAAGCAAAGCAGCAGAAAAGTCAAAGAGGGAAGCCCAGAGAAAGATGAGCTTCTTTCCAAGCAACTGTGGCTTGATGGTTTCCTCCAGTTTTAGGAGAAAGTCCCATGTGATCTGGTCTGTAGTAAAGTTTAGGAATAGATGATGATACTCAGATGGATTTTTGCAAAATCTTCCCTTCATTATTCTTTTGAACTTCCTAAATTCATACTTTGGCCTAAGGACAGTATTGAAAAGGTCATCCATGAAACTAAGTCAAAGCAGTACTTGCATTCCATCTGCACATGCCATATGGTAAATAACTGGCAACTGAACTCCAAATAACAGGGAAAAAAAAACAGAGGATTCCACCCCAAAAGAAATATCTGAAACACTGTACTTCAAAACACCTGAAACAGAATAAGTGTATCCAGTTTCTCATGGAGATATTCAAGGACTCAGTGAACTGCATCTCACTGCATAAATCCCTTAAGTCTCCAAGGGATTCACTGTGATGCTCTACTCCTCATCTTTCATTCAGAATCCTATTTCCTGGCACTGATTTTACCTTCATCCACCTTTGCAATGATTTGCTGTGCTTTCTCTTATAAGGGAGGAACCCTGTTGCTGGCCTAAGACATTACCCAGGATAAGGCATAACATATGCAAGATATGGTATGTCCTTCATCCTTGACTTCTACCTTCCCCACTGTGACATTCACTCTCTCACATAATTTCCAAGTCCAGTTAAGCAAATCACAATAATCAATTATGATCAATGAAATTTTTTATCTGTGACCTCCCTTCTGTGTGTGTGTTGCATCCTATTAGCTAATGCCACACAATTAATTTCTTCTTGATAATCCTTTTGTGCTCAACAAGTAGTCATAGTTATGTCCAACCCATCTTTTCAATGTAAACCTTGCTCTAACATGGGAATGAAATCACTACAGATCTATTATTTCTCGGAACAGGATATTTCATTTGCATAAAATATTCTGCACTTGACACAGTGCCAGGAAGAAACACCTAATGTCCATTCTTCATTGCACTCTTGCTGTGGCCTTAGGAACAGAAGGAATCACCGTGTTAGTCTCGTGCCTATTACTCCCGAGTTCCCCAGTTCTTAGTCCCATCTTTGATTTATATTCCCTTGACTCTCTGAGAGCCCTGTCAAGTCAGTGACCAAGATAATGGACAAAAAGGAATTTCTTACATGATGTAATTTCACATTAAACAGAATGGTTCACAGGTTGTAATAGAAGGTCAATAGCAGATATTATAACCCCTAAATTGGTTGGGAAAAAAATGGTTATTTGAATCAAAACCTAAATAAAGTCCCATACAAGTCTAGATAGCTGAAGGGAAGTGTCTCGATGCGTGTCAGTGATATGCCTGGTCTAATAACCTCAAAGGAAGGCAGATCCCAACCTTGTTCATTTTTACAGCAGCAGGACTTACTGGCAGGGAACAGCATTAGCACTGTCTTCAAATGTACAATGTCTCTTTTTACTTTTAAGTTGGATGGCTATATTCCAAAGTAAAAAAATTATCTAAATGTCATTAGTCCAATGGGAATGCAGAAAATGTACATTTTGGAGACAGATCAACCTGTTAAGCAAGAAAAGGAGACCAAGAAGAAATTAATTAATTGAATGGATTCACGAGTCCCTCATTTGTTATTAATAAAGCACTGAGGAATAAAATGTTGATGAGACACAGTCATTCACCTTGGATCAGTATGCAAAAGGAAAATTCAGTGCACTGTAGATAGTTATCAAGGCCATATGCACAGCTTTTTGTACTGAGTTATGGATGTTATATTAAATGATAGACTCAACATTGCATGCGTATACTTTGCCTAGGGATGAATTTCACCCGAGGAAAAAAACCCAATAAGGCAAATTTTAGAGAAGAAGAGAGCTGATTTAATGCAATGTATAGCATGTAGTCACTAATGGACTTTTAGTTATTCCCAAAGCTAACTGACCCCATAAAGGGTTTTAAGTAATTCTTAATATTATTTTCATACACCTCAAAGACAATAAGCTTCTTAAAACTATTTCTATATTTCTCCATATTACAGAGCTATATGCATCTTAGAATGTTACACAATTACATATACACATTTTCTGCTTTTAAGGGTGAAAGTGTCCTGTGGTAATGACAACCATGGTATTGAATTTTCCTATTTCAGAAGTCTAATGCATTTTGCCTCAGCTCTTAGGTCTTCTCTTTTTGTTATGCATGCTTTTCTGTTATTTATATCAATCTGGCTGTTGATTTTTGTCTCTTATCAAATACTACCAAAATTAACACGATTTTAGCCATTGTAGGTGCAGCTGAGGCCTGCTCTTACATAATGGTGTCCATCTGCAAGATCTGCTGCAGTCCATTCTCTGAAGAAAACAGAAGTTATAATTTATTGAGTTGCTAAAACTTGCTTAAGTTACTTGAAACTGCCAAGGAGTGAAATCCACTCTTGAACATGAGGCCAGGAACAAGGCCTAAGAAGTGCTTAAACTCATTTAGAGAATATAAAAGGGATTGAAGTGGTTACTCAGGATCAGCGCTAGTACTTCATACAGGAGAGGAGCTGACCATGTGTGAGCACTTCAGGAAATCACACCAGGTTCTGATTTCCCCCAAAATTTCAGCAACTACACTAATAATTCTACCAGGCCATCACAGCCATGCTACCCCTCAGGACTGTTTTGTTTCTTCTAAGTAATTACAGAGGGATAAAACCACTCTAGGTCATGGTAGAAGCTCAAGTCATTAGAAATACCTCCTCACATCTTTAGTGCAATGAGTATTCCAAAGGAAAAAAAAGCCTCAAGGCAATTTTAGAAAAAGGAAAGAAGGGATAGATTCATCTAATCCACTTCTAATACAGATTTAAAGAGTGCTCTGCTTTTTGCCTTTACTTGAAACCAGATCTCCCACATATCCCTGAAGATATGCCATGTGCTGTGGCTGGTTTAGGACCCAGACTGCTACTCCAGAAAAGCACTTTTTTTGTTCACTAAGTAAGCCCAGACTGTACTGAGTTGCAAAAGGTAGAATAAGAAATGGGGCAAGAGGTTTCTTTCCAGCACAGAAAAATCTCAGAAGCTTCATTGCATCTGTTTACTGCTTTATTTCTGCATTTCTAAATCATTGGCAAATTTAAAGAAGGACCAGCTAGTATTGGAAGAGATCCTGAACAGTCAGCAGTAGTTTAGTGAGATCACTCAGGCCACAAAGCCTTGCCAGAGTTGCTCCTCCCTCTGAAATTTTTGAATCTATATTTAAACATCCTTGATCTGGTCACAAGAGATGTGATAGGGCTGAAAGCAAGGGAAGAGGGGCAAGGAGGAAATTAGGGTTTCCAACAGAAGGGGGGGTGGAACAGCACTTCTAGAAAATCTGGGCTCTTTGGACATAATTGCCTGGCAATGTGTAGGTATTACTAAAACCCAGGATTATTTCCAACACTACATCATCATATCCACTACTACTGTCTGCCAGAGTGTTAGTAGTAAATCTGAAGAGCCAGGAAAATAAGTGGAGCCTGTCTGCCTGCAATGAGGGTCTGGCCTCTGTGCTGCAGCAGTCAATGACTTTCTCAGAGAATCAAATTATCTGCTAAATATCTAAAATATTCCTGAGACAATAAATGCGCTTTGCTAAATTTCTGGGGGTGTAAGGTGGGAAAAGTCTGGGATTTGAAGACCAGAAAATTTACAGGTATAAATGGAAAGTGGAGCACTCTTGGAAGTGAAAGGCCTTGTTGGCATCACTACACTGGCTTCACCAGCAGCCAGTCCCAACCTGGCAAAAGCACACTTTGTGCTTTCCTTTCTTCTCTGGCATAATAAAACTGCTGTAAGATTTGGGAGAAACTCTTTCCACTTGAGTCCCTCTGAGGCTGGAACATATCAAGTCAAGACCTTAGGGGTGAGAAAAGCAATGCACCTCAGCCACCAGTAGAAAGAATTGCCTATAGGAAGGACGCTTAAGAAGAGGATGAAGTGGCAGACATATAATCTGGTGGCTTTTGGGTAAAGAAGAGAAAGCAAAGCTCAGACTGAAGGCAATCCCACAGGCTTGTGAGTTCAAACAAGATATACCAGTTTCTGGAGTAGCTGTGAAGCAAGCAATTTTTGAATTTTTAACAAGGAGCATTTTGCCATCCAATCAGAAGATCTTTCTTATGTCATAGCATCACCATGGAAGAGAGATTGGAACAAATTTAACCCAAAGCAAGACTCCTCTAGCCTTTGTTTAGGCTGTTCTATAGGCCAAATGGGGCCTCATTGCATCATCAGTTTTAATCACTATTTTCCATCAATCTCAATGGGATGTTTTGGTTTAAAATAAATGTAACCCCATTGCCTCTGCATAGTGCAGCTGAAAGTGTAAAGGTACTGAACTGGACACCAGTTGCCTTGGTAGGAACCACCTGAAACTCTATAACATACCATTAGTAGGTGTTGGTAACTGCAGGTGTCACCTGGGCAGTTCAAGACATTTTCTTCCTAGAACATAGATAATATAAGAGAGGAGAGAGATCTGTCTTTGGAATCCATCCATCCATAATGTACTGGTTTCCTCTGGGATAAAGGCAATTTTCTTCATACTAGCTGGCATGTTTTTTTCGTGTTTTTTTTTTGGTTTTTTTTTTTGCATCTATGATGAAAAAAGAGTGGATAACACAGTAACACTAATGTGAGCTATAGCTGAGCAGTGCTTACGCTGTCAAGGCCTTTTCTGCTTCTCATGCCACCTCACCAGAGAACAGGCTGCTGGGCATGCACAAGAGGTTGAGAGACAGCTCCCCAGCTGACCAAAGGGACACCCCATGCACATGGCCTTATGCTCAGCAATAAAAGCTGGGGAAGAAGTTTTCCAGGGCTGTAAGTGCTCAGGAACTGCCAGGGCATCGGGTATCAGTCTGCTGGCAGAGAACAATTGTGGGTCGATTTGCATCCCTTGTTTTTCTTGTTTTTTTCTTTGCTTCTTCTGTTTTTTCTTCTTCTTTTTTTTTTTTTTTAAACAACTGTGAACTCAGCTCACAAATTTTCGCAATTGTACTCTTCTATTCCCAACCTCCATCCCACCAGGATGTGATGTGAGCAAGCAGCTGTGTGGGACTGAGTTGCCCACCAGGGTTAACCCACAACACGTGTCTAGGTCTGTCACTGGGCTCACTGGAGCACTCCCAAGGGAGCCTCTCAGGGAAAGGACAAGCCCCTCCTTCTAACAGGCTTGCTCTAAATGTACAGCATTGTTCCCATCATTTAGAGTAGAACAGTCTTTCACAAGTCCAGGACTTCTCCTTCAGTTTCCAGGCTCAATTTCTTCCTATTTCTTTTCATCTGTTTGCACACTGATATCATACATAACTCAAACAGCTTATCTTCCTTACTGGTCTTTGTCCTCCTTCACTCACGCAAGGATTTTGTTTCTTGATTTCTATGTGAAGGCCAATCGAACCAAGCTCTTCTGGCTTCCTCTCATTTCACATGCTTCTCGTGCTCCCAACCACCCTAGTAGCCATCCTCTGAAATCTATATTCACTTTTTAAAATGAGACACCAGAACTGCATGCAAGACTCTGTATGAAGTTATCTGCCTGAATACTCTTATGAAAGCTAGTAAAATTACACATGCAGGAATTTTTACTGCAGTAAAAATCATAGCCATAAAAAGCAGGTCTTTCATATCTTTTCTTAGTAAGGCTGATACTTAATATATGAATGATGGCAGACATATGAAAGAAAAAGTAGGTGACTGAAACCTGGAACTACAAGGAAGGTTTTTAATAAGTATTTTTCTTGGTATAATTGCAGTGAATATTAACTAACAGTTATACTTCCTCATAGAAAAAAAAATTCAAATAAGCCTAAAATAGAACCTTTCACTGAGAGAATGTTAGTCATAGAACAGAGCAGGATTCTTGGGAATTTTGTATGCCATCAGTGAAGAGACTTGCAGGAAAAGTATGAGATGAATGGCTTGTGGAGAACCACAATTCCATGCCAGCTCCATGTAATTAAAGCCTAATAAAGCCCTTTTGAGAAGCCTCTATAAACACACTGGAAGCCCCATTTTCAGAGAAAAACACTAACACATCTCATACATATGTGAACACTTTGTTCAGCCCCTTAACATACCACATTACCACTTGCTAGTAAGTAACTATTATAAAAGAATAGGAAAATTTCCCCCTCTTACAAAAATTCTGAAGTTTTTCCTTGAAAATACAAAAAAAAAAGAAAAAATATGAAGCAAAAAACAAATCTCACACAAACCACCAAAAAACCCAAGCACAACACAACAACAAAATTAAAAAAGACCTCTTACTACCTCCACAGTCTTCAGTTGCAGCATTCAGCCAAGAAGTGGCTGTGTTGACTCCAGCCCATAGTCTCCCTTGCCATACTGCAGGGTCAATGCAATGCTGCCTGCCTTCTCCAAGGACGTCTCACAGCAGCTTCTCAGCAAACATTAGTCTCCAGAGCTGAGCATTGAAGTGTGAGCCTGTCCTCTGTGTCAGAGAAGGTGATTATACCCTGATTTCATTCAGTGAGAGCGGGGGCTTAATTAATGTTTCTCACTTCACTGGTGTAGCCTATGAACACCACACCATGGGGCTCATGGGGGCGTTAGCTTCTCTAAAGTGAAGTTCTGGAGACAGAAGCTTTTCCTAACTAAATCTTCTTGAACTGGCTCTACTTTCTGTCTCCAAAGTGTGATTTCAGTGAAATAACATGTTTCAATGAAAGTATTCTTATTGAAAGGACTTGCTGGTAATCTTTGATAAGCATATTGAACCATGGATTGTGCTCCCACATAGAAGAAGCTGAAGGACCCAACATGTTTTGTGCCTACAAGCTGAAAGGAGATCTCCAGCCACATCTTACCCTACTCTCAGTTACTCCCATTCCTTGCTGACCTTCTCCAGCAGATTCATGCAAAGCACTGGCTTTAGCAGAAGCCAAGGAAAAGTTTGGAGTTCTTTGTGAGATTTCACTACCTTAACTCAAGATGACTGACCCTTGTTCTAGACAAAGTCCTTTTCTTTTAACAGGGTTTTCTCCCTCTGCTACCCCTCTTCATGCAGGGCAGCCCTGGATCTCCTCCAGCTGGACAGTTTTCCTGTCTGGTTTGTGCAAGAGGAGAGACTATGGCCTTGCCGGCTCCTTTATACATCTGAGACTGCTTTCTTCCCAAAAACAATTCTGCCTGTCTCTCTCATGAGCTACATAAGGTTGCAGTTTCTCTGAGAAGCCCTGGCCACCACAACTGTCTTGATTTTCTGTTAATGGCATTTGTTGCAAATGTTATTCCTAAATCCTCATTTCTTTCTGTAGCCCACAAACTTGATGATAGCACAAGTCCAGTCATTCTTTCCAGTTAAATACCTTTTGGACCTGAACAGTTTCTCTGTAGAAACAGAGACTCTCACAACCTTTTGAGGATGCACTTGATGCCTACTACCAATGCTTAGGGGTTAAGACTTTGTGGCAAACACCTGCCAACTCAGCTCCCAGTGCTACTTACATAAATATGCTTTTGTTCTTAGAATATGTTACGCCAGGTTTCATAAAACCACCCGTGTACCACTATAAAAGATTTAAAAGATATAAATAATAACCTAGGAGCCATTTAAAGTTAGGATCAGCAAATTTCAAGGAAGGGATCAACCAACTTTGGTAATTTAACAACTGTTTAAAATACATTAGCAATATCTGGTTTAATCTTATGGTAATTTATAAGCTATGAGGTTTTGTAAAAAAAAGTCACAGTAATACAGGAACACGATAAATTAAATACAAGCTTACAAGTGAGTTTTTTTAAAGAAAAAGCCTATCATTCTAGAGGATTGCTAAAGACACATGAACATGCACATAAACAAACAAATGAGCACACAAAAATATGTATATAAGTATTTCAAATAGCTGTAGGTTTGGAAAGGAGCGGGTATATTTTATTTGTCCCTTATATTTCTATTCTGTGCAACAGTATTAATGAGAATTATCTCATAGGCAGTCTTCATGCTTGAAAAAGAATACAGTAAGCCCACAGTATCCCCACTTGTGGAAGACATGCAAGGAACTGATTCATTGTATGCATACCTGGCATCTTGTTGCATATGTACTTCATTATGTTGTGTCTGGGGGTTCAACAGTTTTTTTCAGCTTTTCTTACATGCTTTGCTGCCACTAAGGCAAGGACATGAAGTAAGAGCTGTTCACTCTCCTACCTGAACTTGGGCAGAACCAGTTGACTAGCAAGGTCAAAACCATTTAACATAGAAAATACAGTATAAGGAATCTTTTGAAAACATAGCAAGGTGACCATATACCTGTACTCCCCACTTAGGTTGTTTTTCAACACCCCTGTGTCACTTTGAAGCCAAAGCCCTCATCAGGAAAGCTAATCAAGACATGCCTGTCTGCACAAGGGAAGAAGAGCCAGCCTTCTGCACTGGGAACGAGTGGAGGCTGGGTTGGTACCTGAGAGGAAGCCTCGGGTAGCTCAAACAGTGCCATGCTCTCATGTGCTGCGGGACCACTCGGGGCCAGGTGTGCCCTGCAAGACCTGGGCAAGCCTCTATGCCCGGGGTCTGCCACACGGCACAAAGTTTTCTTAGCACCCTCTTACCTGTGGCAGCCAACATGGCACAGACCCACCAGCACGGCTTCTGCTTTGAACAGTGGTTCCATACATAGGCATTTTCATGGTTGTCCTTCAAAAGTTTCCCCATAGGAATAAAACTTACTGAAATCTAACAAAACTTACTGAAACTTACATAAAGGTTCATGGAATAAATCATGCTCTTCAGTTTTAAAATATGTTTTGAAAGTCCTTTCCATTCTTGCAGGGCTTTATTTCACAAGTAACACTGAAGCTAAATCTATTCTTTCAATATAACTGGTGTTTGTGATTTAAGTAATCACATAGGATCCTTAGGATCAAGAACCATGAAATTTAGACCTACTTTGACCTACTTCTGCCTAAACCAACAAGGGGTAAAACAGGGAAGGTGATGCTTAAAGAATAATTAAAAAATATATATTTATTCAAAGTTCTTTGAAACAGAGAGACTTTCTGCACCCCATTGTCCCAGTCTTGGCCATGTTTGCCAAGTCTTTCTACAACACAAGAGGTTAATTTGTATTCTGTGGATAATAAAAACAGCAAGCAAGGTAATACAAAACTGGCATTATACAAATGGACTTGGGGAGGAATATCAATATTATTAAAGGAAGGACTTGCCTTGCATTATATGCTTTCCATTTAAAAAAAATCCTTCACATAATTCTACTGAGTTCTAGTGCTCTGGCAATATAAAATATCTTTCCCTCACTTTCAAAAAAGTAAAAGAGGCAAGACCAAGACTATGTTATTAACAAAGTCATACAATGTCAATAAGAATAGAAGATAGTAAAGAGAGTAATAAAAGTGCAAAACTCATAGTGCACATTTCATAGCTTTTAAACATATAGATTTGCAAGGGAATATAATATTCCTGAAAAGAAGATAGGCATAGGTTTGTTTTTTGTGGGACTCAGACTGCTGAGAACATCTCAGGACTGAACCCCTGCATTCAGGAAGACAGAGAAGTTGTCTGACACAGCTCTGCCAGCCTATTTCCAACCTGACCTAGAAAAACCCATGCAGTTTTTGTTCTGACTCTCTCTGGAGAAGACTCTGCCAATTGTACCAGACTGCAAGGGGGTTTAATGATGTGGACAAATGGGCCTTTTATTTCTCCTGTGCTCGTCTGGGAAAATTTGGAAACCATACATTGTAGTACCTTTCAGTGTTCCCAAAAACTGAATAGGGAGCTTTCCAAGGTGTACAATAAGCTTCTAGAGGTTCAGCAACAAGACAACACCTTGCAGCCTGTTATTGATAGTTTGCCTGCACATACAAAAGAAATGGTCCTTTATAAATACCTTTGAAAATTCAGGAAAACTGAATATGATTATAGAAGTAAAATTTTTACCAGATGTATTCCTAGCCTAAAAAGACTACAAATGTAAGAAAGAACTTAAATTATTTCATAAGGTATCCCAGGTAGAATACAGAGATGTTTCCAAAAGAGACTGAACTCCATCCTCCCTTTCCCACATGCACTGTTTTCCATATTTGCCCATGTATCATTTGATTGCCCTTCTCACTCCCAAATAATACAAAATATCTTTTCCCAAATTTAGTAGTACAAGTTCAACATGAAATAGAGAAAGGCAGGACCCAAAGGAACTCCTGTAACTTCTATAAATAGTCTTTTACAAAAGATAAGAGCTTATGAACTGAAAAGATGATACTGTCTATTCCCAAGCAGTTTTCTGGTCAATACCATTGTAGACGTCATCGTCTCATAACAGATAGTCCTCCAACCAAATAATTGTTCCAAATACTGTTTTTACAATTTGCAAATTACTTTGTGAAATTTTCTCTTTGTTGTAACAGGAGCTGTGTTTAATCCTCTTTGTAGTTGATAATCACATTTCCCATTAAAGTAATCTTCTCTCATACCCACAGGACAAGCTGGAAAGGAAGATTTCACAAGGGCATGTAGTGATAGGACAAGGGGTAATGGCTTTAACTGAAAGAGAGTGGGTTTAGATTAGATACTAGGAAAAAATTCTTTACTATAAGGGTGGTAAGGCACTGGCACATCTTGCCCAGAGAGGCTGTAGATACTCCATCCCTGAAAGTGTTCAAGGCCAGGCTGGATTGGGCTATGAACAACCTGGTCTGCTGCAGGTGTGCCTGCCCAGAGAAGGGGTTTGGGACCAGGGGAACTTTAAGGTCCCTTCCAATGCAAACCATTCTGTGATTCTACGATTCTAAGACAAATAAGCATGAGGTCATTCAGGTCTGTCTTCACCACCTGGAGGATCCTTGCTGTTTATAACAGTCAGAATTGTCTCAGCAGAAGTCCTCTCATGTCCAAATACACCCTTGCCATTCAACAGCCAGTTAGGCAGGACACAGGAAAGGGAACTCAGCTCATTCGAAATTCAAGTATTCCCTTAAGCCTTATTTCTTAAATTTTAATGTTAAGTAAGTGGATTTTTATGAATGGTAACTAGGAATGGCATAGTTTTTCTTATCCTTCTATTCTCTCTCCTGTCTCTCCCTCCACACGAAATTCTGCTAGGGAATATACTCTCCTGGCAGAAAGATGGATTCAGAAATTCAGTAAATCTTTTTCAAATCACATCTTGTCTGAGTTCACAGCTTCCTACACACATGCATATACATTCTCTTCCTGAGTTTTTGTTCTTGCTCCAGTTTTCCTCCTCTCTATACCATAGTTCCTCATCCGTGGAGCACCAAAAATTTTTATTTCCTTGAGAATCTTTGATTTGCCTCTATATGAAAACACCTGTTTTGCAAATAAAAGGTACAAAACTGGTTTTATCATTAGTCCTGTTGCTTTCCTTGAGGCCATCACTACACAGGATAGAGATTCACATATGATAATGCTGACATTCAAATCTACAACTGAACTGTCTAAAGAAAATCTCCAAACACTACTCCAGTGATTAATCAACTGTGCATTCACACAGAAATATTTGATGTACTGCTCCACTCACCAAAGTCTCTTACTGTAAAGTCAAAGGTTATTTGGAATTTATCCGTCGCCACCAGGCTGGAGCTCACTATTATTAAGCAAACTTCAACCTGGAGGGCAGTGAAACTGTACAAGGAATATGGAGTGTTTTGATTCATAAAAATACTGAAAAGTAGGTTTGGGACTTAGATTTAGGGAAGATTGTATCAATATTTCAAATTAGCTCCCCACAGTCACGAGCACATGTGTAGTCTGTACATGTGTAGTCCAGAGTGGTCCCAAGAATATCTGTTCCTACTGTCTCTACACACCACATATCCTAATGTTTTATAAAACATCTGAAGAAGCCCAGAAGTTACTGCCATAAATTTCCATGGAAATGTTACTATTATGATGGATCCCTATAATAGCACAAAATTTTCCTTTCTATCGTCTTTCTTCCGATGAGCCATTGTTTTAAAACTTGCTGATACATCTTGAGCTCATGGAAAGGAAAGAAATGAAAGATAGACAAATACTAGGATTATACTGCAAAGATAGACCCAAAAATGCAGTAAAATTCACACTAAATCTGAGAATCTCTTTCTTTTACTGTGGAAGAATCACCATATCTTTTCCTAGTATTCTTTATATATACCTGGAAAACAAGTGCACTCTTAATACCTTACAGGAAAAAAAAATCATTCAATGAAAATTGTACATTTCCAAAATAAAATAATTATTTCTCCCTATTGATTCTGAAAGGAAGTGATAAATACATCTGGCCTTATGATTATGAACCATACATCTCAAAAGATTTCTCAATTTCCATGAAATACAAGGACTGTATACTCACTGAAGATCAGGAGTACTTCAGAGTCCAAGCCCCTCAGTGCCTAGAGATTACACTTGCACCCCAGCTCTTACCATACTCATGCAACTGTGTTTCTTTCCCAAAGTAGCTGGAACCTGCCTACCTGATATCAGGACTCTGGTCCTGTGAGGAATGTATTGTCCTGCAGATTGCATACAGACAGGAAGTCTTACCGTGCAAATCATTAAAAATACTGGTTTCTGAAGACCCAGACAGTGACTGAAGCTACGTGTTTGTGTATAACTTCTCACCTTTCAGCTTACACAGCTCTTCCAGCTGCAGCTGCACAAGACAACACATTTGACAGGACTAGAGAATGTCACTGCCATAAAATGAGAGACTTTAACATCACTGGTTTTCATGCTTGCCATAAATTAGACCAGAAATTAGCAGGAAACCAGAGACCAACTTTGGAGCCAGACATCAACCTGATGGATCTGCCTATTGCTATCAGTATTATTCCTTTTAACTGGAAGAATCAAGAAAATCAGTACCTGGGCTCCTGATCCCTCTCCCAGTTGTTCCAGGGCCCCAAAGACTCCTTTGGTAGCCCTCAGTATTCTCTTTGTTATTTCTTCCCTTCCAGTTTAAACAACCAATAGTGGATAGTATTCATAGGGCCATACTAGACTGGAAAGTTTTCCAGTAATGTCCCTTCTCTGAGCCACTGGGAGACAGCAGACTTCCCTGTGAGTTAGGTCCAGTCTGCATATCAGGACCTCTGCTCCCCTTAGAAGGGAGTCTCCTGTAACAACTACCCTTCTTCTTCTGTTAACAGAGGAGGTCTTGATGCAGGGTACAGGTGGTATTGTTTTAGGAGGTCCACCTCAGAAGGTCTCAGAAGGACCTTCTCTCACCTCATCTTTTGTCTGGTCTTCTTGTTCCACAGCCTCAGACCTGTTGTAGAAGCTATTAGTCCCACTTACCAAATTCTGAGGAGGAGGAACATTCCTTCTGCTATGTGCAGTGACTGCTTCCAGCCCTCATCTTTAACAGATCCTTGACTAATAGTGCTTTGACTAATTACCTGCAGGGTTCTGAGTCCATCTGCTTCTGCACTATGATGCAGGTTCAGGACTAGAAGGGGTGCTAAGCAAGTTTACAGACAATACAAAACTGTGAAGGGCTGTTCACTCCCTCGAAGACAAGGAGGCCCTGCAAGACACCTCAACAAATTGGAGGACTGGGAAATCACCAAAAACATGAAGTTCAAAAAGAGCAAGTGAAAGATTCTGCACCCACCCTGGATGTACAGACAGACTGGGGAATGAGATGCTGGAAAGCAGTGCCATGGAAAGGGACCTGAGGGTTCTGGTCAATGGCAAGTTGAATTTGAATCAGCAGTGCCCTGGCAGCCAGGAGGGCCAGGTGTGTCCTGAGGTTTATCAGGCCCAGCATTGCCAGCCAGGCAAGGGAGGGGATTGTCCAGCTCTGCTCTGAGCTGGGACAGCCTCACCTCGAGTGCTGGGGGCAGTTTTGGGTGCCACAACATAAAGGCACCCAAAAGGAGGACAAGGAAGATGAAGGGTCTTAAGGGGAAGCAGCTGAGGTCACTTGGTCTGTTCAGCCTGGAGGAGACTGAAGGGAGACATCACTGCAGTCACAACTTCCTGAGGGGAAGAGGAGTCCTGTGAGAGGACCAGAGACAGTACCCAAGGGAATGGCCTGAAGTTGTGTCTGGGGAGGTTTGGGTTTGATATTAGAAAAAGAATATTCATCCAGACAGTGTTTGGGCACTGGAACAGGCTCCCCAGGGAAGTGGTCACAGCACCAGCCTTCCAGAGTTCAAGGACCATTTAGACAAAGCTCTCAGGCACATGGTGTGACTCTTGGGTTTGTCCTGTGCAGAGCCTGGAGCTGGGCTTGATGGTCCCTGTTGGGCCCTTCCAACTTACCTTATTCTGTGATTCTGTGTATCAGTGAGCACATAGATAACTAAACTATTTTCTAAATGGTGAAACTTACCTGTCTTGAAAATTCTGCAGCGGCCACCAGTCTTCCTTGGCTTCCACAGTCTTGATATTAAAATCAAGTCCAAGGCAGATGATTTGGGAACCCCAAGAAATTAATCTTCAAGCTGTTGCTGCCCCGTCCAGCCCCAGGAGCAGCAATGGATCCTTGATAGTAGGGCGACAAGGACTTGTAACATAGCCCACCTGCGGGAATGTCAGCTAACGTTGGCAACTAAGAAGTGGGAATGACAAAGCAAACCCAGAAAGCAAAACTTTAATAATGTACAAATAAAGGGATAAGCCATATACAATATATTGTTGCTTCAAAGACTTTGAAATGGGGAAAACTTGACAATGTATACAGTGCTGGCTGAGGGCAGGGAACCAATGAACAACAAGGACTACAAACATTACCTTATATGGAGAACATAACTAACCAATCGCTAACAAGAACTCAGAACTTTACCTTATTTGGCATTAACATATCAACATAACCTTTCCCATGATTTCATGCAGCTCTCCATAACTTACCTACATGTTATCCTCCTTAGCATTCTGTTTCCCATGGACTCAGATCAAGGCCAAGTCACTGTCCATCCCAGCCAGTCCAACTCCCAGATCAAGCCACCAGTTCAAACCATGAGGACAATAATAAGCTGAAAAACACTACATGAAATGAGTTACTGCTCTTACTCATTTTCTTATTTATGAAGTGCTTTACATCAGAGTATCATTAGGAAAATCTGTATGAAGTTACCATATTTTTATTATACTCTCAGAATAAATGTTTAAGACCTAAGGAATCTTTACCATATGGAAAGTACCTCTAGAAAAGTGATGACACAGTGGAAAAAAAAATCACAGAATCACAGAATATGCTGAGTTGGAGGCGAACCCACAAGGATCATTGAGTCCAACTTCTTGACCTGCACAGGACCATTTCTGAACTTTGGATATTTCAAGCTGAAGAGCTAGAAAGAGTCACTAGTGAGATACGTTGTGCCTACCTGTCTGTTTTACTACAAAATGTACTTTTCCTGAAATGAAAGAAAAGTTGTGATTTTATGGAATTTGAATTCATGTGGTCTAGTGATTTGCCATCACAAAATATGTACTTCTACCCTAACACTTTATGTAACAATTCTAAGACTCATAGACTATTATCTTAGATATAACAATTTGGTAATATTTTGTTTGAGTTAAAATAATTCACCCTGCTCAGTTTTGAAATTACAGAGTTGTTTGAATAGCTTGCCTCAAAGTTCTTTCAGTCTCTTCCATATAGATTGTAGCTGCTCATCTACACATTCCTAAACCTTAAAAATAACTCAGAATATATATATAGGGCTGTAGAACCAAGACAGCTCAACTAGGTTTAGTTGCCAACCATTTCACTTTCACCACAGGGAGAACTATAGTACTAAAAGCTAATACCACAGAGGTTATTTACATGGACACCTTGCTGGGACCAGGACAATTGTGCTTACATGAAAAGTTTGTTTTTCCTAAGGTCTAACATTAAAGTTCTGTTTGTCTATATTTTCTTTTCTTTTCTTTTCTTTTCTTTTCTTTTCTTTTCTTTTCTTTTCTTTTCTTTTCTTTTCTTTTCTTTTCTTTTCTCTTTCTTTTCTTTTCTTTTCTTTTCTTTTCTTTTCTTTTCTTTTCTTTTCTTTTCTTTTCTTTTCTTTTCTTTTCTTTTCTTTTCTTTTCTTTTCTTTTCTTTTCTTTTCTTTTCTTTTCTTTTCTTTTCTTTTCTTTTCTTTTCTTTTCTTATTTGGTGTTTCCTCAAACCTCAGGAGAAAACAGGAGCTTACTGTGAAAGTAATCCAACCAGATATCTTCAAAATCTTAATAGGCAAAGTGGATTGACCTCAGTTCATCTTCATGGAGCTTAGGACAAATTGATCAATTTACTTCCTAAATAATTACCATTTGAATGTTGATTTTACCTTCCTAAGATTAGTACATTAAAAAGCCTGTATTCAGGAATGCTAATGCAGTGCAGTTCTGCACACATATACAGCCTCACAAAAAACCACAATATATTCTTTATATAGACAAGCCTCAACTGATTCTGAATAATGAGGATTTACTTATTCTTTTGTTGGAGAATGAAAAAAGCCTAACAGAAATAAAACAGAGAAATGGATATAGTTAGAGCTCTGGAGGGAAAGACTTTATTTAGCATTTAGATTTTTGAGGTTAGGCATTAAGATTCTATGGATGCAACAACTGCAATCCAAAGTTTATCTGTTTAAAATAAGCCCATGGAAGAAAAAAGACAAGAAATTATTTATGTTTGAAAGAAGGGATCTAAAATAAGAAAATGAAAACAACATATAATTATTTCATAAATGTTGTAAGTTGCCTAGTAAGATTCCAATGAAATACATTGATTGAGCAATAACTTTTGAAGTTGACTTGCAATATATGGCACTTTTTTGTTCTCCAAAGGAGTCAAACATTGAGGCAGGGTACACACTCAGATGTGTATCTGTTCATTTCAGGGAAGGTTGGGGTAACTTAACTGGTATAGTTAAGAGTTTCCCAGGTGGATGAAGACTCATCAGTCCAGACTCTTAGCCATACCCGGGCAGGCACCATTCCCATAATCAACCTCCATGACAGTCATTTTCTCTGTTGAGAAAAGCTTTCTTTGCTGCAGCAGATGCTGACAGATCTCCCTCAGCATCTTAAAGGAAGAGGAGCTGAAGAATTTACTCTGGTTTGGCATCAGCTGAGAGCATCTGCCCCTCTGAATGTGCAGCAAATGAAGAAACTTAAAAAATGTGTGTCTCAGTTTAATGAGAAATATCTTCTTTAATGAGGAAATTCTTCTTTTCTCTTCTGCATGTATCTGTCTCAATTTCTCCCATTTCTTTTGGTATTCAAGGTTTTACCTTTTTTTTTTGCAACATTTTGCATTCTGATTCCTTTCTATGAATGTTGCTTATAGCTCTCCATTATCATCATTGGAATTTGTTGGAAATTCACCATGACAACTTTGGTAAAAGTTGTTTTTTCTGCACTGTTTCTCATAAGAAAGCTGCAGTCTTTCTGTGCTTCTTTTTAAATGTTTTTGAGTTCTGATTCCAATTCCCCAGGAGCCTGTTTTTTCTCTTTCTTGAACAAATATAAGTTCTGAGAGGAACCTCAAAATCCATCCAACCTGACAAATTCTGTTTAGAGCCAGTCTCTGTAAGGTGGGGTCTTGTCTTTTAACCTGTCCTTTAGCCGGAATTTTTTAGAGTTCATACAGACTCTAAAAAGTTCCCCACAGTTTCTCAGATCACAAAGATGATGGCTGGGCTGGTTATAAATTAGGTGATAACCCAAATAAGAGTCACTTAGGTTACTTACCTTCTCTCTCTGGTTTCTTAAAAAACAGCTTAAGAAATACTGTTAGTAATTTTATATATATATATATATATATATATAGTGGGAAATGGATTATGTGCTTAATTAAAGTCTGAAAGAAATATAATTCTTTGTAAATTGGATTAGTACTATATATGTATTGCAACTGCAATGGCTTAACAAAATATTTTCTAGCTGTCCACTGTGAAATTTCAAAGTTACTGTCCAAAATAGCTAAGATAGGCACAAAATTCTGGCCAACTGGCATGCTTCAGTCCAACACCTCAGGGAGTGTGATCCAAGGCTGTTAATGCCCCATCACAGTTACTTTCATCACCGGGTGAACCATCTACAATGTGATTACAACCTTAATCATTTTTAAGCACAGGTTTCTCTGAGGGTACTAAAGCAACAGAAACACCGATTCAAGTCACACACAAATTTCCACCAAATTTGGTGTTTGGCAGGGGTGCTGAGAACACCTCATTTTTTCTGTCTTTCGTCACTGGCATGATTGAATTTACTAACTCAGCATTGTCACTTTATTGCAGTGATGCTGCCAGACACAAAATGATGCAACAAGGAGCTAACACATCACATTAGGTGAGTTCATTTTAATCTTGCTTCCTTTATACTATCCCAGCATCCTATCAGACTTGTTTTCAGGCCAAGCATGCCACATGTAGAAAATCTGTGAAATTTGGAGCAGACAGGTTGGTCTTAGTCCTCAGAAACACACTGAGTGAAAAATGCTGAGAGCCATTTATTTAGACAAATAGACTCCAAAGTGACATTTGTATTTTGCGATTGTTGCTATAAATACTTTGTCTTTTTTAGGAAAGCTTTTCCTGGATGTTATTCTGAGAGGATCAGTCACAGTGCTTTTGACCTTTTACTGTACACTACTCCATTAACATCCTGTGGAGAAATTCTCCTTATATATGTAATTGATGCATTTTATGAGACACAAATCAAAATAGATAGTCAAAAAAAAGATAGTATGTGAGCTCAGGAAAAGCTGCCTGCCTGAGTACTTTGTTGGCATATTGCCTATAGTTGATAGTGTCAACTCAACATATGGCCCTTCAAATGCACTGATGAATCCTCTTATGGGAATAAAGTCAGACTTGTCTGTGAAATGTTTAAAGTTTCAGAGTCCAACAAATAAAGCAAGTTGGAACTATAGCAAGGAGGAGACCTTACAGGCATGTATGCAAACAATGTAGATTTCCACCACAAATATTTTTTAATAATTTCCATGGGCCAGTGCGAACAGCCTTGCGCATAACCAGATAAATTGTTAAAATAGTTGCTACTTAAGCACAGCCAAACTGATGTTACAAGCTGATTTAGTTGGACAAGTATTGAACTTCAAAAAAAGACCGTTGTTAAGCTTGTTCTGCAGCCATAGATGTATCCTCAAATTAGAAAGAACTTGAAACAGTGCAGAAAAGAAAGGATGGCAGAATTATGCAATTAAAATTCTCATCTAACCTCCTGAACAAGATCCAACAACCACAAAGTGTCTGAAATTATATATTCAGTGTTCATATGTGGCAGTGATAGAGTAAAAGAATTTGTACTAGTTTGGCTTTTCACATAGACATTCAAAACAAACATGGTCTCCATGCCAAGAAGAACAAGGGTACATGGCAAAGGACTGGGAACAGAAAGGCAGACCTACTGCCTGCTCATCTGAATGAGGTAAAGTGGTGGGCATATGACCCAAAGGGCATAAAAATGACTGAAATAATGACCCTTTTTAGTGTTGCTATTGTTAAAATGAAACAAACACTGCTGCAAAAGGATTTCCTTTCCAGCATTTTTTGCCACTGCTTCTAGTGGCCCTCTCAGGCAATGAATAAAACTTCAAGAAGGGCAGTCTGGTGCACAAATGTTCTCATTATCTTAAAGGGGTCAATGGTCAAAGGTGAAAAAAATTCATAGAGTAGTTATGATTAAAGGTAGGTTTTTATACGCTTTTGATAAAGACTTGTGAAACGGCCAGAAGAGATTCTGCAATTTTAATGTTAAGTGGCTTTTGTATTGGAAAAATGCCCAAGGCCCATGTCTAGCAGGGTCACTTACAAATGACTGATGGGAGATCAATACAGACAGAGTGGGGATGCAGCTTTGTCACTGGGAGATGTAGTTAGTATGTGATTAGCCTTAAGTAGCATTGATGTGGATGTAGATGGGCAGTAAAGTGCTTAGTATCCAGTGAGCATGATAGCTGTTTGTACACAAAAGTTAATGAAAGAGGAAAACCACATTATCATTAAGCACTCCAAGGGGCTCCCCACACCCATTCAGGGATTTTAGGAGCAGATCAGTCTGACAATGAGCTGTTTAGAGCCGCCAGTCTCAAGAGCATTGACTCTGAATTTGGTTTTCTTCCATGAGGAGCAATCCCACAGGACTTGGTAAACCACCTAGTTAAGTTCTGTGTGCAACATGATTATAGGGGAACAAGTAGGCCACTTTGCCTTTCTGAGAGACAGAAAATCCTCTAAAGTAAGCAAAAATTGAAACTTAAGAGTGGAGAGAGGAAACCAGAAGATACCTTGAGAAAGGTAAGGTCCTCTGGCACTGATAAAATATTATACTAAATCTTCTCTCCTCCTTAGTGTGGGAATCATTATGCTCAATCAGATCCAGAATATCTCACTAGGCATTTCACTTTTATTCCCTTTTTTTTCAGATGTGTAAACAGGGTAAAGAGGGATTTTAAAATGCATTTGACTGCATTTTTGATAAAGCATTTTTACCCAGGGATGTGGTAGAGTTCCTATGACTGGATGCTTTCAAGATGCAATTGGACAGGGTGCTAGATCATCTCCTCGATTCTCTTTTCCATGAAAGTTTGGACCAGACAATCTTATTAGCTTCCCTCCAACCTGAGTTGTTCCATATTTGTATGATGTTGCTAAGAAAAGAAATAGGACTTTCTTAATTCACACATACACAAATATGCACTCTCTTTATTTTCAAAAAGCAGATAGTGGAGGACCCATAGTTTTTAACCCATGTATGTTAGATTTCCCTCAATTTGTCTTTTTGGAGGGTTTTGAGCTTCCTTTTTCCAACAGGAACTTCTGTATTGTACCTCTGTCAAACAGCAAAATAACTTAAATAAGATGCAAATCCCACTCAATATCAAATTATAGACTCCCTCATTTGTTGTGCAAAAAAAGAGACAATCACGCTACAGAAGAAAGCGACTATGAAACGACTAAAAAGAATTTAGTAATTTCAAATGTTCTGATTAATATTTACTCTGGTTTTTTTCTACATGGAAAAGAATTAATCACACTCTGAAAAAGCATCATCTATGCTATCTTCTCTGACCTCCTACCCTGCTACTCAGGGTATTAAAAGGTTTGCCTCGATTTTAGTCACATGGTGTAAACTGAAATTATTTCATGGCTAACCTGATATTTCCAGGGCCATGGTAAAGCCAGAAATCCGTGGCCTAGGGTCATCACACACCTTTCTAATGGACCCTCAGTACACAGTTAATTACAGAGAGAGTTTGGGTATCCTGCTGTCAAAAGCCACTGCAGCACAGCACCAGTCAGAAAAGCTCCTCGCTCAGCATCTCTGCTGCATTCAAACCTGAACAGCCTTTCAGGATTCCCACTAGAAGTGGAGATGACCCAGAAGAGACCAGAAGGCTTAATGTTGGACAGTGCACACGTAAAATTTGGGGGCTTTATAGAAGCATCCATCTAAAATCATTACACCCTTTATTAGCAAACGATAGTGCACACATCATCAGCTAATTAAAAATGGGCCAAACTACTAATGGAGCCACAACCTAGGTCATTGATTGCCAAAGCATTTCTTCTTTTACTAAGCTAAAAGAGGAGCTCTGTAGTTCAAATAAGGCAAAATCCCTGCTATACTTAGTCCATCTTTTTTAACTGTCTGAACTTAGTGTTGACGAAAACTCTTCTGATGGCATTGAACTGAGTTAGTAGCTCAGGCTTTGCAGTCATGGTTATTTCTTGCCTGTTTGAGTGCTCCTAAGTGAAATGTAAAAAACATTATTTATTAATATTTACAAGAAGGAGACATAGTTTGTTCTGCAAAGAATCTATGTAAGCATACTCAGAAGACTAAACAATCTATTTTTAAAATTACTTTGTACAATTTATCAAAACTGAATAGTTTGTCCAGGCAAGATTTGGCCACTTGTCAGAAGAAGCATGGTTGTCCAGTCATTTTCCAATAGGAGCAATAACATATTGGTGTCCTTTGGAGTGTTTTGTTAAATGTGCAGTCAGCTAACACTCAGGGGTAAATATACAGCCCACAGCTGAGGCCTTCAACTCAACATTTCCAGGTTCACAAGTCCCAGACCTGTCACACATTTCCTTTTTGACCCTGGACAAGATATTTAATCTCCCAGTCCTCCATCTGTATAACAGCTAATATATTACTTTCCTTTATTGCTATAGACTGCAGAACAAGAACAGTGTCCAATTACAAATATGTTCAGTGCTGGTTATGATGGAGATGTGTTGATAGTTGAGGCCTCTGAAAGCTGCTCTAACAAAAAGCAATCAGAAATTACAAATTATGAGTTTGTCATGTAGTTTCCCAACTGTGTTTCTGTAGTCTACTTACCCAGATCCTCCTTACATGTGAAATTTGCTAGACCCTGCAAGTCTAAAAGGGCAGGTGAAGCTCAACCCAAGGTCTGTTTCCTTCTCCAGACGTCTCTGGATGTATTCAAGAACCATGCTGAAATTGCCCAGAAATTCACAGCCTTTGGAATAGTCCTGAATCTTTATACCTTTGACACAATGAAGGGAAATTATTAATTTTATTCTCAGCTTCAATGGAAAGTATTAAATTTCTTTGCATCATCATACATTTACCTGTACCTCTCCTTCATTTTTACTTATAGAATTTCTTCCCATAAGTTGCTAGGAAGCACTAACAACTGGATACTTAAGAAACAAAAGAAGTGATCAAGCTGAGGGGTGGAGGGTATCTGGTCACACTTCTCTTGTCTGGGAGTTTCTCGCTGAGAGAGGAGATACCACAGGAATTGGGCAGGTAAAGGACGGGGCTGGGGGCAGCTGCTGGCGCTCACTCTCGGTTTCGAAGGAGGACAGTTGGATTTGCTGCTTGCGGGAGGGAATTCACTGCTGCCACCGGAGCCCAGCCCAGAGCTGCTTCTTCTGCTGTGGGTTGAGCCTCTGCTTGTGAGAGCCGCCATGAACCGGGATGTCATTATCACCTACCTCACTAAAAGAGGGACCCATCACTGTCTGCTCAGGTGATCCTGAGCCTGCCTCCCCCTGCCCTGCTGGGAGCCAGGCCACTGCTGCCCCACCCCTGATGCTTCTTTGGCACTGCTCTGGGTTTTCCTACGCTGTGGGGCCCTGCACCCCCTGCCTTGCCAGGACATCCCGCAGCTCCAGCTACCGCCATGGAGCTTCTGATACATCTCATCCACCAGCCCGGGATTTTTGTTCATTCCTGCCATTCCAGCTTGGTGCTCCTCAGAGTCCTGCTGGGGCACTGGGATCAGTGGCCCTGGGGGTTTGTGAGCGAAGCCTCTCTTCCATCCCCTCCCGTCTGGGCCGAGCCGCCATTACCATGTGCTCCCTGCGCCGCAGCGCCCCCTGCAGCTGTGGGGGAATCACGGCACCTGCCCCGCCCCCCAGGGGCCAGCAGCGCCCCTGCTGGCTGTGACAGGAACTGCACCAAAGGGAACCGCGCCACAGCAGAGAAGGCTGGGACTGGGTTCCTGCTTCTGTTTGGGGTTAATGCCGTAGTTGTTGTAGTTTTGTTTGCTTTATTATACATACTAGTAAAGAACTGTTATTCCTATTCCTGTATCTTTGCCTGAGAGCCCCTTAATTGTGAAATTATAATAATTCAGAGGGAGGGGGCTAACATTTTCCATTCCAAGGGAGGCTCCTGCCTTCCCTAGCAGACGCCTGTCTTTCAAACCAAGGCATTACCCCACTGACTTTGTCTCTTAGAAGTACAATTTTGCCAGTGAGTTGTTTCTCATGACCTGAAAAGCTAAGCGATGTCTAATATTGATCAGTGGTTCATACATTAATGGAAATAGCTAAATTGAAAAAGATCCTCTTTATACACTGTGGCAAATTGTATCTGTTTGACTGGAGAGGGCAACCTTTTATTGAACTGCATAGTGGTTCGCTTTTAGTCGAGTTTATTCCTTTCTACAAAGGATTTCCCCCCTTCTGAATTGTTCCTCAAAATAATTGGGTTTTTTTCTGTTTCTGCATGTCTATCTTAACAGTGACTCTCCATTTACCTTCAATGATCCCTGTGATGTAGGAAATACCAGTTTGAGTTTCCTGAAGTAGAGTGCAATAAGGGACCAACTTATTACTACCAAGAATGGGCAGGACTTTACTATACCTTTTTCTAGCCTTTTCCAAGGATGAGGAAGCAGCAGGTTTATGTACACCTCTTTTTATCAGGTGATACCCACTTCTGAAGGCTTCCTCAGGCCTGGGAGATGTTGTCTCCTGCTGTGCCATGTTATCCCTCCTCTGGAAGAACTGTACAAATTTTAAATTTTTGCACCAGAGCCTCAGCTGTTTTTTCCAAAGTCCACATCTATTATCTGTGTCTCACTATTTTACTTTAGCATGCCTCTACCAGCTATGTCCTTGCTTCACCTCCTGCCACTATGGTGTCATGGTTTAACCCCAGCTGTCAGCTCAGCACCACACAACCACTCAGTCACTCCCAGCAGCATGATGCGGGAGAGAACCAGGAAGGTAAAACTGAGAAAGCTCATGGGTTGAGGTAAAGACATCTTAATAGGTAAAGCAAAAGCCAAAGGCACAAGCAAAGCAAACCAAGAAATTAATTTACCTCTTCCAATGGGCAGGCAGATGTTCAACCATCCCCAGCAAAGCTGCACTCCATCACGTCACAGTGACTTGGGAAGGCAAATGCCATCTATTCAAATGTCCCTACTTCCTTCTTCTTCCCCCAGCTTCATATACTGAACGTGATGTCGTATGGTATCATGTATCCCTTGAGTCAGTTTTGTTCAGATGGTCTGGCTGTGTCCCTTCCCAACACCTTGTGCACCCCCAGCCCTCTCACAAGAGAGGTGGCATGAGGAACGGAAAAGATTTTAACACTGTTAGCTCTGGTCAGCAATAACGAAAGCATCCCTGTGATAATCAATACTGTTTCCAGCAGAAATACAAAATATGCCTCCATAGTAGCTACTATGAAGAAAATTAACTCTATCCCAGCCAAAGCTAGCACATACACCAATCAGCATCGCTAAGCTGGTTGACAGGAAGACAAAAAGGAAGTCTTATGGGACAGGGCAAAGGATAGCCCTTTATTCAGGCTGCATGAAGGAGCCAGGTGAGCCTGACATTACACAGTAGACATGGGAGATTTTTCAGTTTAACAGCTTTTCTTATGAAGAGACAGAACAAATGGAGTTTGTGCAAATCAAGCTTAAGGTGAGCTGATGGAGCAGTTTTGTTTCTCAGGACATGAGCGCACTCTGCTTGGCATCAGGCATTGCCTCCTGATCCCATCTCTGAAAGATCCCAACATTTTATATTTATTTACCAACACAAATTACATTGGCAGCCAGTCACTTCAAGCAATCTGCCTGGTGTAGTACAGCCAAGCACACAGGGTTTTAACAAAGAAAAATAAAAGATCTGTTCTTCCTCTTCTGAGAGAGACAAATATAACCTACCCGAGGCTCTTGGTCAGCCAGCTGGCAACAAGTTACATCACACTTTAAAAAAACACCCAACTCCCTTAATTAATTCTTTCAATGTGAGAAACTATTACAGAAGACAATTATTGGCAGTGCAGTGTCTTTACTTCAGCTAGCCTGAATCTCTTTCTGTCTCGAACACATTTTTTGACACAGCACTAAAATGTGATGACCTCAAATGAAGACATATCTTAGCTGTGGTCAAGCTGTGTTCTTCTCATTTTGTTTTGATTATAAATAAAAAAAACAGCAGAGAAAAGGTCCTGTTGTGGATTTGGGCAAGAATAAAGGAGCACAAACAAGTAGAAAAATGTTCTTTGTTCTATAGAGCCTCTAATTTCCATAAATTTTTCATTTTTGTATTTGGTGAGTTCCCATCAGCACTCACTTTCTCTGTCCCACACAGAATTACTGCCTAATCATACTACAGAGTAAATAAGTAAGAAAGAATCATCACAGTTCATAACAGAGGGTATTTAAGAAAACTGTAAATTGTAGATTTCTAAGGAGATGTGATTTGTAAAAGGAAAAAGTGTCCTGGGGCATCATGGTACAAGACACGAAACTTAAGGCAAGAACACATTAGTGAAGTTATTTAAAATGCTAGTTTTCAATTTCCCTATCAGTAAAAGTGTTGTTATGTACCAAGTGAATGCTGAGAGGGTTAGTTAAGGAGTCAGATTCCTGCCTTTGCCCTTCCTGGTTGGCCCTGTGGACATCAGGAGATCTTTTTCCCTAGGAAAAAAAGATCTGACTCAACACACATATAGTGGCCCAAATCCATGGAGCACTAAGCTTCATGCAGATCAAAGTGACAGCCACTTCTTAGCATGAGATGTGAGGTTTGTTGTACCTTGTCAAGCAAGACTCATCTCAGAGTCACATCTCATTACTCCCATAGCCTCTTTCTCAAAGCACTTCATCTCCGCCGGCTAGAAGGTACTGGCTCTGTTCAAAAGGTTAAGCTGTTGTTTCCAAAGGATCCAGAAGAACAAGTCTTGACAAGGAAGAGAGCTGCAAGTCCCTGATAAATCATGCACAGCACTCAGTCATGGGGCTCACAAAGTACAAAATTAAATTGTGTTCACATTGGCCTGTGCTGACTCACAGAAATGCAATATGCATTGTTTTAATCAAGTCACATGTGTTAGGTCTTTTTGTAAAATAAAAATTAGAGTGGGTTATACAGACTAAGAATAAGTACTAAGAAAAAGAGAATGGTCTGTGGAAATCACTCTCTCCTTTATATACTCCCAAATTATAGTCATAAAGAAGAGGCCTCCAGCAGCTCTGTCAGTCACGATAAAGCTATCACTCTCAGATTTATTACAGGTTCTCTCCTTGTGTTTTCAAAGAAAAACATCCTACAGGTGTGTTTGCATTACTACCAAAGCTATATGAAGATTAATTACATGTCCAAGAGATTAAATTCATGGACATATTTTCAAAGCTCTAACTTGCAATCAAAGCCATGCCTTAAAAAAAAAAAAAAAAAAAAAGAAGGGGAACTAGCTGAAAAAGCCAGAATGACAATAAAATATTTCCAAGGATCAAAGAGTTATCACCATTTAACTCTTAGATGCAGTAATGTAGCCTGAGCTTTCTCCCTGGTGCATTAAGGGAACTCTGCTTTCTGTTTTACAAAATCCAAATTCTATTTTTTTTACCATGGCTTCCACTAAAAATACGTGTATGTGTACCAAAAGCTTCATTTCCTGTTTCCTGAAGTCCTTGGGTCCTCACCTGGGACAGGTATTTCCATTCTACTCAGTCTACACTGAGTGGCAAAATTAAGCTTTTAGGCAAAATAAGTTAATTACAGCTGTCCATCTACAGTGTTGATTGGATTATTTTACTCTGCGAGGAAATAGTGCATGCTGCTTAATTTCCTAGGATAGGAAACATTATTTTGTATATTCTGCTCTCTCTCTCTCTTTCACTGACCCCTCAAGACCAGATAGAAACTCGAGTTCATTACATTGAGGAAAGACTGACAGAGACAAAATCTCTCTTTTTCTGCACATCTAAATTGTTTCCAGGAACACAGATACTGTCCCTGAATTGTGGAGTAAACTTGCTTGGAAGGGGGAAATGTTTAAGGTCCTCCTTGCCATGGGGTTAGACACATAAAATAGTAATCAGATTTGCTGTAAAAAAGCTGCTATGTGTTTTAAAGCCACCATCTTGACAAACATCATCTAAATAAGTTGCAGCAGTCCAAATGTATTGTTCCTGTCATGAGAACTGAAGGTAGACCACGAAAGGATTTTGATTTACTGCTTTTCAAGGTCTTAGATGAACAAATAGAGAGTGGTGCTTTTTATTTATATTCTTGCAACTGATGCTAAAGTAGCACTTAGGCAATGAAGTATATAGGTTGCAATTGAAATCGGAAAAACTTAATCCCTAAACATTGTATATCTTTGTCCAAGTAAGGAAATGAAAAATCTAACCAATACAATCTGAAGTGTCTGGACCTTATTCAGCAGAAAATCAAACTTTCTGAGAGCTGAATCAGGGGTACGCTGGGGATGGCAATGCCCTGGTGAGAAAAACAGAACAAGGGCCATTACAAAAATAGATGTATTTGTACTGTAAAAAATTGTACTTGTCTTACCACCTCCCTTCCCCTGACTTCTTAATCCTCTTACCAGGGTCAGAATCTTCTTACTCACTAAGTCCTCTCAAAATTGCACAATTAAACACAGTTTGTCCCTTCAATTCAAATAATCAGTAAACAATCAGTGAGGAAAAAGTAAGTCAAAGAGGCAGGAATGAAAGACTGTGAGACAAGTGGTTCATTATGAAGGGTATTTTAACACTGCCCAAAAGACACAAAATGTGTGTGAAACAGGAAATCCTAACAAAGTTTTTCTAGCTGAGAGCTAGCAACTTTTAAGCTCCAATACAAATCTATTTTTTAAATCTACTCATCTTTAAAATAGCAAGATTTCAAGATTCATTTCCAAAAGAAAAGGTGATTGACTCCTACATAAAATGCCAGTGGTAGGTTTTTCCAAGAGACAGAAGACGCTTTAAAATAGGAATACAGAGGACAGAAATATGAGCGGAACTTACTTCTATTACCTCTACCTCCAGCCCTTACTGGTCTGGGAGCTATCTGTGTGCAACTGTAGTGGCAAAAGCCTTATGTGGGAGGCTGATGGTTCTCCTTTAATGAAGAAAGTTAAAAGTCTTTAGTAAAATTGATTAAATGCAGCAGGGAAGCAGAAAGGCGTGTTCTGCCAGCAGCCAGCCCATCAGTTTTCAAATGTTTCCAAAGCTACATCTATTAGGACAAAAATTGAACATGAAAGTTTCTGCTCAAAACTTATTGTCATGGAACTACTATCAGTATTGACAAAACTCAAAACCCAAACAGGCACACAACAGCTTTGCAGGGGAAGGTGACAGTCATCTGGCAGCTAATCCATGAAGTCAGTAGGTAAATCCAACTGGCAAAATCTTATCATCCATTTGTGAGCTAAAATGATATAGGAAAAAATGTGAACTCTTACTTAATACAAGGGGTAGATTTTGGTCCTTCATACTGGATTATGATAAAATTAAAATAAATCAGCCCTCTCTGTCATTAAATCACAAGTCCACAATTTAATGTCAAAAGATAACTTTTTGCAAGTGTGATACTCTCTCAACTTCAATCCATAAGGTGCAAGTTTTCCCAATACTATTCTCTGCAACATTCCCTGTTACCAAAAGACTACACTGGCCACTAAACATGATGGATTCCTCTATCTCCAGTATCTAGAGTCACTTTCCATTCAACTGCATAAAATTTGTTGTGTTTCTATACAGACCATTGGAAGTACAACCAGCCTAACAAAAAGGATGATACATCCATGTCAAATATGTTTACCCGTTATCCTTATTTAAACAAAACCCCACAATTATATATGCAGCAAAAAAATAAAAATAGAAAAGATAAAAATTGTTTTATAGACATTGTTGCACAATTTTTATCAGCATTGCGTGCAGCTTCACTATTTTGCCCATGTCGTAAAATGTTTTGTGGGTGTGGTTCTTTCACATAGCAGAATGGAAGAAAAATATTTGTCAAATTGGAAAATTTGATTTTGAAAACAAAACACTATCAGAGCTGCTCCAGGACAGATTGGGGATTCAGTATTGACAAGCATTTATGTTTATAAATCAAGACACTGACTAAAAATCAGATTATTTAAAAAACAATATTGTGTGCTTTTCTTTTTGTGTGGAATTCAAACTTTTATGTGTCCTTTCATCAAGCTTTTTAACATTATGGGGTTCAGAAGCATCACATTTATAATTAAAACCAACCTTTTCAGGTAATTTGATTAAAAAATTAGGCCTTTATGAAAAAAAACAATTTATCATAAAATGGGCAATAATGTCCAAGTATGGAAAAATCTGAAACCACATTATAATAATTTTCTAATAATTTGTACGTCATGCTGAAATTGGAAGTTTCTTTAATATAGTAAAGAGTACCTTGGCTTATAGTAATTTAATAATTTCTGTACTGGCAAGGTGAGGCTGCACTACATTCCTACACTTTTAAAAGCTCTTTGATCAGGGCAATAAAGCATAATCTAAAAATATACAATAATGTATTACTGTCTACAGAAGACTGTAATTCATAAAATTTTGTGTCTTTTTCTAATTTTTTTTCACATTAAAAAATAACCTCAGTAAAGGGAGAAGCTGGACATGAGGAACAAATTGTAAATTCTGATTAAGATTAGAGGAGTTCTTCCAATTCACAGCCCAGTGCAACCTACTTGTACACAAAATGAAATCATATTCACCAAAGAGATGAAAACTATTAAATTTCAAAATAATTTTAAATTTTGCAGAGGAGTAAGGGTTATTGTATTGTGAAATGTGTCAATGACTTGCTTTAAATATAATCAAAATTGTCCCCTTTTCTGAGAGTTTAAAAATATGCGATGGAAAGTTCACCTTTGGAGAGTTTTGCAGCACTCTTAGTAAGTTCACAGATGACACCAAGTTGGGTGGTGGGAGTGTTGATCTGCTGGAGGGCAGGAAGGCTCTGCAGAGGGATCTGGACAGGCTGGATTAATGGGCTGAAAACCACAGGATGAGGTCTCAATATGTTGAGGTGCCAGGTCCTGCCCTTTGATCACAACAACCCCAGGCAGCACCACAGGCTGGGGGGAGAGTGGCCGGAAAGCTGCTGGTGGAAAAGGACCTGGGAGTGCTGATTGACAGTGGCTGAACAAGAGCCAGTGTGTGCCCAGGTAGCCAGGGAGGCCAGTGGCTTCCTGGCCTGGGTGGGGAATAGTGTGGCCAGCAGGAGCAGGGCAGGGATTGTCTCCCTGTACTCAGCACTGCTGAGGCTGCACCTTGAATCCTGTGTTCAGGTTTGGTCCACTCACATCAACAAAGACATTGAGGTGCTGGAGTGTGTCCAGAGAAGGGCAATGGAGCTGGTGAAGGATCTGGAGCAAGACTTAGGGGAATTTTAGTCTGGAGAAAAGGATGCTCAAGAGAGACTTTATTGCTCTCTACCAGTACCTGAAAGGACATTGCATCCAAGTGGGGGTTGATCTCTTGCCCCAATTAATAAGTGATAGGACAAGAGGAAATGGCCTCAAGTTGCCCCAGAGGAGGTTTAGTTTGGATATTAGGAAAAATATCTTTGCTGGACATGTTGTCAGGCACTGGAACAGGCTGCTGAGGGAAGTGATGGAGTTACCATCCCTGGAGGTGTTTAAAAGTTGTGTAGATGTGGTACTCAGAAACATGGTTTAGTGGTGAACATGGCAGTGCTGGGTAAATGGTTGGACTGAATAGTCTTAAATGTCTTTTCCAACATGAACAATTCTATGAATCTATGAAAAATCTCATGCTTTAATAATTATTGAGGACATTATATCCCAAATATGTTTTATTGATAAATTAAGTAAAAAATAAAGTTAAATTCTATTTTGCTGGAAGAAGAACAGTGGCAATATTAGGAAAAATTCTCTTTGGAGAGAAAGCCAAGATTCCGGCTGCTCTTGACACATCATATCAAAAGACATGAAAATACTGCTGGTCAAGACTCAAAACTAGACATTTTCTGATAACAGAACTGTACTCCCTAGCAAGATAAAGACAGTTGTGTTTGTTTCCTGTTGATATTCAAATTTAAAAAATCACTTGATCTCCCACACCTTCATCAGATAATGCCTCCTCTAAATTTTTCATTTCAGTGGAAGTTTAACTGTATAAGAATTGCAACAGATAGGAAACTCTGGTCTGGTCTATTTCTTGTAGCAAACAGTTGGCATCTTGTCCAATGTGTAGCTTGTAACCCTTAAGGAGAAAGTCTGTCACTCAATTACATGGTTATTAACTGCCTCCCTTAGTATAATTCAGACCCTGTGATGACACTAGGATGGGACATCATTTTGTTAATATATTTATATTTTCTCTTCCAATCCAGGGAAATGCAAACTACAAATAAAAATCCATACAAAATTCATATTCGTTTGAATTCAAAGTGGATTTTACATTCTGTTTAGCCCATCACTACTAAATCTAATATTTTTCATAAATGAAACACAGAAGTAAAAAAGGTAAGGGTTATGTAAAATAAATCTGAGATAATTTCTTTCCCCTAAAATTCCTAATTTGGGAGTCGATATTGCTTGGAAGCAAAGAAACACAAACAAATTCTCATCTTAATAGTTGAATTGCAATATAGAGGTCAGGAAAATATTTGGAGATGTTCATTGAACAAATACGGTCTCTTGTTAATCTCAGTTATTTCTTGACTGTATATATCAAGCACAAAGTACAAAAATTCTTGCAGTATAAATGTTCTAGAATTATTTTGTATACATAGGGGTCAGCTTTCCTTTGTTAAATGATTTTAGCATAATCACAAATGTTACTTTTTGTGTTTCATAACATTTGTCACCTTGTTTCACTTTCTGCAGCATAAGTATACAGCACCATTCAGAAAAGTAACCACATTTTAAAAGTCCTTTCAAAAAACCCCAGTATCAATATCATAATATTTCTTCCCCTCGTGAGTCTGAGATACTAGAAAAAAGTCTACATTGTCCATGATACCACTCAATTGAACATGTAGAAGCTCTGGCAAGAAGGCAAATGTGAAAACTTATACACAGCAGGACATACCATAGCCAGGTATGATTACTGAGTCATTGGAAATTGTTCCTTTCAAGCACTTGGAATCTGTTGCTGCATATAGCAGTACCATTGGTTTTAACATCACAGGAAGCTGCAATATCAAAATCATTTTAAAATTTTTCTCCCTGAAGGTATTGTATTATTAAGGCTGCATTGGTAGCTGCTGAATTAAGAGTGGTTGATGATGGGTGCAGAGAGCAAGGGGTTCATATGCCTGCACTGGTGAACTGTTAGAACAATTCCTGATCACGGTGTGGCCTCTCCCAAGTAGCCAGAATCCCTCCCTTAGCCATTTCCAAACATTGTTTGCTCTCCAAGGACCTTGTGCCAAAATTCATGTGTGAGTTCACTGGTAGACAGTTCAGTAACAGTCACATGGGATGTGAGACCCTGCCTTCATGCCAAAGAATATTCCTAAATGTGCCAAATTTTCCAGACTAGACATAACTGATTAACTCTAGACCAGAAGGTAATTTTGTTTCAGTAATATTTCTAATGCCAACCTGAATCTAGCAGGTTTGGATGTGATGACACAAGCCAAGCCCACAACCTTTGCACACAACCGTGGGCAAATCCGTGTCCATGAGGAATGGTGCAGTAGCCCCTTTGTAGAAATTTGGAAGAAAAATTCCCATGACAGTAGTCTCTCTCTCACACTTTCTTGCTCCAGTTATTTCTGGCCATTGCAAGCATTTGGGACAGCCTGAAGGTTCAATTACACAGGAGGACCAAAGCAGCTCAAAGACTGGAAGATTTCACAGTGTTTAGCATGTTTTGTTCTGGTTTCAGAATTATTGTAGTTCCTGTGGATCAATTCCAACATCAGAGAGACTTGCAGTTTCCAAGTCATGAATTCTGCATCAAGGTAAACTATCCAAAAAAAAAAAAAAAGCAATATCAATAATTAAAAATTGATTGACATGGGCGTGTTAGTACTTCTATGTATCTTCACCTAACAGGGCTGGTGCTACTACAGCATGACTAAAACTTTGACATATATACCAACACTCTTCAAATCAAGGATGCAGGACAAACTCATGTTATCTGAGCATTTTAATATTTTCATTTAGATCTCATATGTTTTCATGTTAAGCACTAACAACCATTTAGCTACGAATCTAGGCTTGTCCATGAAGATCTGCAGGAAGAAGGTTTCTGAGCCTTGTGTTAGTCAAGATTTCAGTGGGGTGACATCACTTTATATCAGGTGAGGATCTTGACTAATAGTTTAAAAGGATGGTATAAAACAAGAAAGAGTAGAAAGCAAAATGATGGTCAAGGTTACATGAACCCTTGCTACTATTCTTCTGTTAATGAACATAGAGAATGCTTTTCTTAATGATGAGGTAACTTGTGACTAGCCTAAGTCTTGCAGATGAAATCAGTATTACTCCTGGTAAGCAATAAAAAAACTTGCTGATAGTAGTAGTATTAAAGGAGGAGCAGCAGGAATGGAAAAGAAATTGTGTAATTTGTAGGGATTCAAAATGTACATCAGGGTTTAATATCTGAAACCGCAGTGCAGATGCAGATGCAGCATTTAAAATTTAAACAAATACTTCAGAGGCTTCTAGATATGTTATAGTCTGTAGTTATTTTGCACACATTCCTACATACCTTCAAAGAGTAAAAAAAAGTTATTAAAAAAAAATCAAAATTTCACATAAACAGAAGCCAACTGCTTCATCACTCATCTCTGCAGCAGCGGCATATTTCCCTTGAGTGTTTCAAAGCCATATGAACAAGGTAACTCCACAAGGCAGTATATTTTATTGGTCAGCAATGAGGAGTTCATATCTACACATTCTGCTGCACACAGAGGCTGGCAGTGACCAGCCTCTAGCTCTGTCACAAGGAAGGAGAGAGACACCCATTTTATGTCCTCTTCTGATGTGAAATACAAAATGGCCACGCTGTTCAACGTGATAACCATGATTAAATTATTTTGGTAAAATTATCGCAGCTGAGTCAGGGAATTAGAAATTGCTGGTTTGGAGTATTTAGAAGACTGATAAACTGACTTTAAAATAAAATTTCATAGATTGACATTCGTTAATGACAGATGTGCCAGTGGTTAGCTGCTACAAATGATTGCCAAATAGCTTTACACACACAGATCTACTAGTCCACTGTGTCCTGAATTAGCCATGAGTGTGCAATACCAGGGAGGTGATGCACCAGTGGAAGCAGGGCTGATGGTTGACAGTTGAGGAGGTCAAGGTGATCAGGTTTGGGAGCCCTTTTATGGGTAAAGTTCCTCGGGAGGCCTAATACTTTACCTAGCTTGCCTCTCTCCCAAAAAGGGATTCCCTCTGCTACCAGTGCTGCTTATCTTTGTTTTGGCTTTGCCGGTCATCCTGATACTTGTGCACTCAGTGGGATAGCCTGCCTCTTTGCTGTCCCTTGTGCTTATCTTGTCCTTTTGTTCTTTGTCTTGCAAGTTTCTTTTCTTCAGTTGTTGATGATATGTTTTCCCACACTTCCCACCTGCCTGCAACTACACAAGTTTTTATTTACTCTTGGGTGGACACATTGTTCACATACTTAAATGCAATACTCGCTGCACATTGTTTTGCTGTGCAAACACATGTGTTGAATATATTTATATACATACATACATATATATATATATATATATATATATATATCTCTGTGATGTTTGCTACACTGTTTTAGTATGCTTCTAGTTGGGTTCAAGGCAAGAAAATAGGAATTCTATTCTTACTATGCCTGTATTATAATGTGCATCCTGATTCTTAAGTATGGCAATAATTCATAGGTGCCACAGCCCCTGTTTTGGCTGCAATGCCTATAGTTGGCACTTGAAGAAATCTCAGGTAAAACCATTCTCTCTGGCAAAAGTAAGGAAGCAAAGAGCTGTCTATTAGACAGCTAGAAGAACAGAATAATGAGCACACTTCAGTAGCATGCTTTAAAATAGAATTACTGTACTTGTAACTTTCTTTAGTCATTATGGTGTCACTGTAGTGGTGGTCTGCACATTTACTGAAATGAAATCTATTTCAGAGCAGCAAAACAGAGATTATGTGAAGATGACATCACACAAGGATTCACTATTCATAAAATTTATCTATTCTCTCTTGTGCTGCAGAAGCTGTTAAATTAAAGAACACAGTAGTTAGTAACTTTGATGTAGAAAACAAGGCAAGAGAGAAGAGAAGGATAAGTCATATGATCAGACTGTCAAAGAGAGAAGCAGAAATAACAGATACAGGAGTAGACTGATTTTGACTTAAATAAACCACATTTTTAGCCTTAATGAAATTATATTTTAGCCCTAATGTGCAGCGGAGCCAGCAGCAGAGGCTCTCTGCTTTGATACAGATGAGCAAGTGAGAAATGACATGCAAGTATGTTTAGGAAACCTGACATGACAGCTGGTTACCTAGTCTCTCTACTCCACAGATGTACTATTGCACTGGGGAAGAAAAGGCATCAGTCATACTCTTCAGCCAGAAGGCAGAGGAGGATCATTTCAGGAAAAGTTTTCACGGCTTCTCTGAAAAAGTAATGGAAGCCGTGCCAAGAAAAAGTGTATTCTGGGAAAAGCCCAGAAGAGCCTTTTTCTGGAAGAAAGTTCACTGCCAGGGTTTGCTCTGGTGCCTGGGCAGGAGCCGTGCCGGGAGCCAGAGCTAGCGCAGCCCAGGGGCCGAGCGAGCCAGGTCGCCCCCAGCGCCCTTCAGCGAGCGCGGGCAATCAGCGGCGCTCAGAAATCTCATTATCATTCCCGTCTCCTCCGGTTAAACAAACTCTCTGCAATCAGCGACACGGGCCGTGCATCGTGTATCGGTAGCAGGAAGCCAGGTGGGGTGAGGGGGTGCGCAGAGCACGGTGGGGCAGCCGGAGCCCTCCCACCTGCGGCATGCACAGCGGTGGCACCGAGTCTCCAGCACCTCTGTGCCCCAAACCCCGGCTGCTGCAGGGCTGGCCCTGCTCACTACCCCGCGGAGGTCCGGGATTCTTGTTACCGACAAGAAGCAAACACACCAGGGGGAAATTGGTCCCCGGTACCGGCCCCTGCCAAAGGATGAATGAGCGCTGCGTGTCCTTGGGCCGCCTTAAAAGGCTGCCACTGACAGTGGTAGGAATTACTGACCTACCTGCAATATAGACATGGAGGGAGGCATGTGTAATGCGTGCCTTCTGACTGCTCTCTTGGTGATCTCAGTCCTGACCCAGTGGGTCTAGTCTGAAATTAGTGGGCTTCTAATTGCTTTTTAATTTAAGGCAATTACAAAAGGGGACACTACCAAACGTCATTTGTACTTGTGGGATCACGCATGGCATTTAACAGGGAAAATATCATGTTCGGCAGTTTTTTTCATTAAAAATCTTATTCTAACCGCAGCAAATGCTGTAATACTTGAAATTCAGAATTTATATAGCAAGTTGTACAGGCATTTTTATCAACAGACATTTATTTTGTTTAGAATACTAAAGGGAAAATCGGATTCAACTATTTACACTGGCCCAAAACTTATGATTCATACTCTCAGCTGTGTGGCATTGTTCTTTATCGTTTTAGCCACTTAAGAAGAGACCACTGCTAAAGGTTAACTGAGCCAAAGTGGCATCTAGAAGGAAAATAAATTCCTGGTGGTCCTTTATTTTCCTTCAGAATTTACAGCAGTGTGGAACATGACCTTGAGAAGCCACACCAGCTGACACAGTGATGACCACAGGCTTGCTGTCATAGCAGACAGGGATAAGTTGTGTCCTGCAACAACTTGTGAGTCAGTTCTCACTAGAGTAAGGTATTTCTGTGATTGAGAAAACACTTTGCTCCTGCCTAGGCGCACTGTGTAGCCACAGTCATCATGGCATTCGTTAACATGAGTTCTCAAGGACATGTTTTAACTTGTCATGCTGTTAGAGTGATGTCAGGCCCACTGAGAGGGACATCAGGAGGCTATTCGTGAAGTATGAGGCCAGCTCCATCAAAAAGGACAGATTCTCCTGCAGCAGTTCATAACAGAGAAGTGACATCTCTGGATTGCCACTTCAAGCCCACAGTGCTATCTAAAGTGACATCTTCATGTTGCAGCATGAAGCCTGTAGCGTTATGTGGAGTGACAACTCCTGAAGCCCATGCTAATTGCAGCTCAATCTTGAGAAAAGAGTTTTGCAAAAACATTACTGGAAACCCTCTGAGGAGAGCAACAGCTAGCAGGGCTGGGCTCCAAGCGCCAGAAAGTGGTTGCTCCTGTTAAACAAAAAATAATGTGGCATCTTCCCCCTGAGTTACAAGAACAGATCACCTTTGATAATAAGAATTCATTGCACTATTTATCTGAAAGGAGAAAAGTCACTTCATTTTTCCTCTTGCAAATATGTCAGGGAGAAACTATATCTCTTCCCTACACTTACAACTGCTCAGCTCTGTCTAAGCAAAAGTAAACACGTGACTTTCTTTCCTGAAGAAAATGTGGAGTCTTTCCTGATTTTTACCAGTTTGAGGCCGCACCTTTAGGCAAATGACCTTAAGCTCTTGCTGGTCCAAGAATCAAGGCTCACAGATTCATGTCTATCCTTTACAGCTGAGCAGTTCTCTTTCTTTGAAGGTCTCACCAGGGCTGCCTCTCTAATTCTGGCTTTGATGTCATTATCCCAACATCCCTAACTCCTTCCCAACAAAAGAGCCCAGCAGACTGCAAACAGCCAGAACCCAGAAAAGTGCTGGAACAGAGGTTAAGGCATAGGGGTTTCAAAAGGCATAAACCAGTGTGTGCATGTGTGTGTTTGGGGGTGGAGTGGGTGTTAGTACAATAGCATACTTCCAACATCCTGGCTTCCACCCTTCAGAAGTGAAAGGGCAAAGAGGAGATATTCCTTCTCACGACTTGATCGCTGGTACTTTATATATTCTTATATCATTATGGGATGCTCAGGAATCTGCTTTTGAGTACTAGCCAGTATTCTCAGATGGCTACATTTTAAATGCTTGCCTCAAATTTTACTTTAGTTAATGACCCTTACACTGAAGTCACCATTTCTTGCTGGTTTAAGGCACTTCAGAGGTAAAGAATGAATTACCCATGTAGACATTGACCAAGTCAGATCTCAGTTCATGATAATTTGTTTTCAGACACATTTTCAACCTTGAAGTGATTCGATTTTTATTGCACATTGGTTCAACTAAGCCCTTTACTCACAGGTTTTGTTTTCCAGGTGTGTACTTTAAATAATTCTAAGTTTAGGGAAAGGAAAGATTTTCTCCTTTCTGAAATTCTCTTTTTGAAGATATTTTACAGACCCTTACATGCTTTCTTCTGCTGTACTAGTGGAAACTTTCTCTCCAGCTGGGGATATTAGAAGTTGTTATATTTACCATGAAACCATGTTTTGTTTTTCATATATGGGTCTGGTTTAAATTGGCAGTGACAGAAAAGTTACCTAATATGCAGTACAGGGGAATTCAAACTTGCTGCACCAGTTACTCTCAGCATTGACCTGATGCAATTTAAGGTGCAAAGTGACTGCCCATCAGTAGGAAAATGTCATTATTCACCACAAATAAACAGAATTACCTGTTCTTAAACAGTAAGGTCATCTGTTTCACATTCTATCCACCTTGAGCTGATTAGAGCAAATTAGGTCCTGTGTTAATCAGCTCAAGACATGTGCTGAAAATGTAGAAATCTGTTATGTGATTTTCTTCCAGTAATTGTCAGAGAGTCTGTATGCCCAATGAAGAATACAGAAGTATGTAACCTTGGTAGGGCCTGATCCCACAAGATTTTGGGACTTTGGCTGCGTGGTCTCAACAAGCTAAATAGGACCCCTCACACAAATGAACACTGCATAAGGGGCATGGTGGGTAAGTGGTTTTACAGCCTGCCAACAGCATCTTTTCAGCTCCTTCTACCAGTACTTCAATTACTTCTTACCAGTACTTACTGTACCTTATCTTCCCTAATTTTGCAGAATTTAGAAATTAGTAGGTTTAGCTGCATCTTTCTGCTCCCATCAGGAATGAAGTGACAAAACCAACACTGGACAATTATCCCTTTATATTAGAATGAGACTTCATTGAGACATGAAAGGTCAGGGGACAGTTAAGTCACTCCTTTTTTAATTTAAATTTCATTAGTTTTGCACATTACATTTGTCATGACTATACTAAGTCCTAATTCGGGTCATCTATGAAGAATGTAGGAATGAGAGTCTAAGTAGATTGTTTCTATTCTTTGCTTTACTGTTTCTTCCCATATGAGCTTGGGCAAACCAAATAAACTTCTTCTTTTTCAGCTGCTAAATGAAAAAAAAAAAGTTTAATGTCTTTTGTGAGTTTTACATTACTCACAGAATTAAAATGCATTCAGAGTCTCATATATACTCAATAAATCCTTATTTATAAACACCAAATAAATGCATTTATAAACAGTTTTTTTTCATTTGTTATATCATCATTTTAATATATTTCAAAGTCACCCAACTTTAGGACTTTAATCATTTTCATCCACGAGATGCACATCTCTTCTTCATAGGTGACAGCCTTAAAATCAATTCGCAATTTAAAAAATCATATTCCTACAGTGTATTTTTTTTTTGTAAAGTTTGTGGGTATTGTAATAAAATTCATTCAGGCCTGAAAGGCAAAGTGACAAAGCAGAGATTGAAGGAGTTTACAAGCCAGAAGTAGAAATTCTGCACATATCAGATATCTTAATTTGTGTCTAGCACCATAATGGTGAAATTACCCTTCTCTAAAATTTCAAATTAACAATGTCATTCTACATCAGAGGTGTGGGGAGTTCTCCCCTCACATTTATTTGCACATTTCTGAATACAGCATCTGTTGCCTGATTGGTGCAATAGTGTCCCATCGGTAGCCTGGAAACAGCAAGACATTTTAGTTCAAGGTAAAGATGCTGTAGGTTTGTGCAGCTGGGGGTTTCCTTCATTACAGGTGAATTCAGGGCCACGGTGAGGGGCAGCGCCAGGAGACCAGACACTACGTAAATTCCCAAAATGGGAATGAAAAAGAATTAGTGGCTCTATGACTTGTTACTGGATGAATTTCCCTGTAAACGGGAACTGCTTCATTAGCACATACCCTCTCCTTATCGCAGGACTAAAACCAAATAAATCAAACCCTGGCTAGACTTAACCAATATTTTTTGTCATCATAATGTCTCCTTTTCAAAAGAGTTACATGATTCAAGTTCATTTTAATAGCAAGCAATGAAGAAATTACAGTTGTTTCCATTCACACATAGCTCTAATGGGAAAAGCTTGACAGTAACTGCTTTTTCAAGAAATTCTTAACTTTTTCAGGAAAGGCACTAGTGCTCCTATGTAGGTAATTACACCATGATTCTGAGGTTTTCCAGAAAGAAAAAAAAAAAAGAGACAATAACTTCTGTTCCCTAGATTGGAGAGGACTAGCTGGGAAAGAAAAAAATCTCTTTAGGTTAAAAAGTAAGTGACTGTGATGGAAGGAGTCAATTACATCATTCATTTCCATAGAAACAAAACTTGTAAAAGAACAATAATGTTAGCAGAAGTTATTTGAAACACATTCCTTGTGAGTTGATATAAAATTCCAGTGAAAATCTGAGATAGATAAACAGAAAGATTTGCTCCTTCTGTTGAGAGCTGATCTGCTATTTGCCCTCCTTCTAGATATTTTCTCCCTAATATTTTGAACTTATTTGGAACAAAGAAACACTCCTTTGTCTCTTTTGTAGCATAAAGGCAATTTTATATGTTTTATTCATTCTTTCTTGGCCTATCTATTTCCCCCCCTGCTCTTCTGCTTTCCTATTTTGTTTGTTGTCAGCTATCCTTATAATTTTCCCTATCCAAACAATTTTCTTAACAGACTCAACAAAAGAAAATATGTAACATTGCAATAAAAACAAGGAGGTAAATCCCAGAATAAAAATCAAAAAATACCAAAACACTGATGGCTGAGGAAATCTCACTGACAACCTGTATCAGCAAGGATTCCTTCACTTTTGCTTTTCCTCTGATATATTACCATATTCTTCTTAAATCAAAGCTCAGTTTAAATGTTGAGGAAGACAGAGACAGCTTATCTATTGAAATCAGAGGCTTCTTGAATCTTCTGCTGTGCCAAAGCCTCTCTTTATGATAAATATAAATATGTTCTGTAAGTAAATCCTGTAGGTTTTGCTGTGACTATTTTCAAAGTAAACTGCTGCACAATAGTAAAAAGGGTACTAGGCTAAAACTAGTTGGGAAGTGCTGCACTGAAACTACTCCTAGAAATGTTATGAACTTTCCTTTACAGCCAATGACTTTTTTTTTGCATGAAATGTGGAAAACATTAACTAAAATTGTGTTGGTCTGTACAATTTTATTCTGTTAAAGACAGGTTTTATGATACATTTAGCCTTTTAAATGACACTAATAGTCTCTGGAGACACATGGTCTTTCCTGCAGTTCAACAATTAAGTCTATTTCAATGTTATTTGGATAAGTTGAAACAATTCAGTTACTGTATGTCTGCTCAGTGGCATGTACTGTAAGGCTAATGGAAACCACCTAGAGTTAACTTAATAATAAGGCTTTAGCCAGCCTCAGACATCCACCTAACTTTTGGAGGGAAGGCTGAAAAGTGAGAGGGTGGAAGGGTCATTTTATTGGCAGAGAAAGGAGTGTATTTTTCATCTCTCATTCCACACATATGCACCCCTCCTCCCATCCACCACCACACACAGACTTCAAAAAAATGCCCTAAAATTTACACAGGTCATAAGTCTGAGTTGATAATGAGCATGATTAATCACAATTGTGTTTCTGTTTCTCCTCTCTCTCCCTTTGAAATGTGTTACTTGCTAAATTGTACTAGCAAGGTTTTTAGATGTGTATATATCTATATATATATATATACACACACATCATGCAGTCCTTACCATACATATATATATATATATATTTATTTATTTACACACACACATGTATGTATATATGGCATGTTATGAATTTCTGACACTTTTGTGTAGTAAGTATGTTTATATAAATTGTCCCATGTTGCTATGTCTAGACTGCTTACACTATCAAACTAGCTCTTTTAGACCTAGCTTAAATATCTATACAGTGAGTTCCTAAGCAGACATATATATAAAATCAGGTTTTTACCACATGATAAAAAAAAAAAAAAAAAAAAAAAAAAAGAGGAAGTAATTAAGAGGGCTCCATATATAAAATCTTGGCTTTATTTAAAATCTCAAACCTTGAACTAATCAGACAAGAAAGATGGAATGTCCTGGGGGAGCTAAATTAATCACTGGTTAAACTGGTTAATAGCTCTCTATCAACCTGTACTGGGAGTGGGAAGTGGAAAGGTGCCGATAGAAATCTATTTCCTGCAAACCTCAAGTTTTCCCAAACTTTTGAGTCTTGTGAATCAAACTGAAAATATTCTGTTAGGGTTGATTTAATTTCAGGTATTTCTTTGGGCTCAGGTAAATCTGTGTTAAAAGTGTGAGGTTGCTGAAGCTCATAATTAACATTGGTGTGACATAGGGTAAACCACAGGCCTGATCTGGACGTGAACTACCTGAGCAGACTTCTCTGATCATGACATACCCCTGGAAATACAGATGAGAAAATTATAACAGAACCATGAATGAAAATTACACACAACATGTGGCATTCAGGTCTAGGGAACTTAAGAAAAGAAAGAAAAAAAAAAAAGTAGGGAGAAAAAAAAAGAAACCATAGGAAACAGATGTGTTTTGCAAAATTTTTGGGCTGTCATGCTGCCACAGGTTTGACTTTACACACAGGCATGCAAAACCAAGATGCTGGTGAAGACTATTGCAATATTACTGAAGTTATTCAGTCAAAATACTCCTAGAAAACCATCTTGTTCATCAGGACCAAAGGTGGAGAATCTTGGGGATAGGAATCTTGTCAGACAGCTCCAGAGGATTCTTCAGTATTAATTGTCAAGGATGGACTGCCAGTGTAAAACTCTCTCACACTCAGGTGTTAGAGTGGCTGTACTTACTGATGTCCCCACATTAGCATCAGATCCATAACCACAGTCCAGACCCACTCACAGAAGCAATTGCAAATGCACCAGGCTCCAGATGAGATGTGTCTCATACATCCAGAAGGCCAGTAGATCCTGCCCAAAGGAGCCAAGCAGTACCATAAAGCTAAAAGGGATGATCCAACATCAAATCCTATAGGACTGGGAGGTCTACAGTACCCTTCTCAAGGGCTTGGCTTTTCTGAAGAGATTTTCTGTGGTGATGACTCTCCTGTGAAAAGTTACAGCAGGAAGTTTTCCTCAGAAAACTCCTGACAAAGCATATATCCAGGCACAGCCATTAACTATACTGAACACTGAGTTTGGGGGGTATTCAACACTGAATTTGACCTAGAAATTACTAGAATACAGCATTGCAAACAATTGGCTCCTTTGTCCAAAAGGTGTCTTTTTGCTAAATCGTGGTAGGGCATGATAACTGGGCTCATCCTTCTGCATTTTTTTAAGAATTTTCAAGGGAAAACAGGAATACAAAATAAGGTCTGTGGCAGAGATTTTCTTTGATCTAATATAAACAGACTACTATTCCGCAAGCTGCAAAAGTACATTTTAATTACCACAGTGAAAGCAGATGTAAAATCAATAAGGTGTTTTATTTCTCTCATTGATGTGTATAAATACTTACTTTACAGCAAGGTTAAGCTGAGTTTTCTGTCATTAAATGTAAAGATTGATGCAGACCATTCAAACCAGGTTAGAGCACCAGAGAACAGAGTATCCCTCTATGTCACAACATCATCTGAAAATATTCATCCACTGCTTCTAAAACTATTTTCTGGGATATTCAGAAATTTCTGATTTCACCCATTTGGGATTGAAGGCTATAATGGACAAAACTTTATTCTAAATAATTGGGTCAGTGATTCCAGTGTTTATACAACTGTGCTTGCTTGTCTTAATTTATGAAGTAGTTCAATTACTATAGAATTTCTTGGGGATGTCTCATTTTAATCGAATCATTAATTCTATGCTCAGAGGATGTATAGAAATTGACATTCAGTTCCTGTTCTTCGTTTTAAGCAGAGATGGATCCAATTCAGAGCCTCCCACTGAAACTCTCTCAAACTTTGTGGAAAATTCAGGCTGTATTCACAAGTATCAAAGGCCTAGCTTTTTGTTTTGTTTTGTGTATTTATTAGGTGAAAGAATCATAGTGTCCTACTATCCTTGACTTCACTTTGAATGGAAATAAGCTTTGAAAAACTTTATGAAGGAAAGGCTAACCCAGCCAGGGCAGCACCAAAATGGACCATGCCACAAATGCATCTGTGACACTAGACAAAACAAGAAACCCAAAACTTCAAAAGACTTAAAATATTGAAGCATGGACTACCATGGCACTGAAGTCAAAGGCAAAGTTTTGTATTTTAAATCTTCATAGACTTTATATCCCAGTTTTCTTTTTTAGTAGTCATTTCCCTCCCTGACAGTGGTGCTGGGAATACACCTTCAACTCTGAGGGGCACAAGTGTGTTGTAATAGGTGCTATAGAAGTACTACTGATTCAAAGCCAATTCCACATTATTCCCATAATTTTATGTCTTCATTTAGAAGTTGGTTTAAATGAATATACCCCTATTTACAAGGCTTTTCAACCACACCATTACGCACATAGTGCCCAAATGACAGTCCAATCTGCTCTACAAAATTCTGTAATTTTTCTTCTGCTTTTTAAGAAGCACTTTCTGTATTTTTAAATTTCATTTTAGCTCAGTTTATGACCTGTTTTCACACATTCCACATGTATTCTATTGTGAGGCTTCTTGGAGAAATCTACAGGAAAGAGGTACTTGTAGTGTCTGTTCAATGATGTGCAGAGGGACCCAAACTACAAAACATCTGGTTATACTGTACAGACATGGGAACCATGGAGGCAAGTTTGCCAGTAGCAGAATTTCAGTCTTGAATAAATTAGAAGGCAGAGATCATTCACAGGCTCTTTTCTAGCAAAATTATATGAATATCAGATTAACATGGGACAAGAGCCCAGTGAGAATAGAGCCCTTATGATTCAAAATGCAGAAATATCAGAGGAAACGTGTCACAGAAATGAGAAACAGCAAGAATAAGGATGTTATGATTCTGGGTGTTTTTCCCCTTTTTTACTGCATTCACATAAGACAAAATGCCTTATCAGGGCATATGCTTTAAGGGGCTAATTTTTCATCTAATGAAGTTGATGGGAAAAAAAAACATTGAGTTGAATGATTCAACTTAATGTCCTTAATGAAAAAAGTAATCTCATGTTAAGATCCACTTTTGAACCCATTTAGCTTGATGGAAATCTTTCTTTTGATTTCAAAAGCATCAGATTTGAATACCAAGTGTTCAAGAACGAAGGCATCTGGAAGCTCTCTTTACATGGAGCACATCCCATCTATTCAAAGTTTGAATTAGGCCATGGAGAAACCGGCTCATGATCCTACAGATATGGTTGACTACCCATGTGTTTGAAATGATCTGGGGCTCATACACTGCAGGACAATAGCACCTGAATATCTTTATGTTTAACTCTTTCTGCCAATAAAATCCTCACTGACATTTATGGATCTGCCATTTTGACTTACTGTGTGCTTATGCTAAAATTCCAAGGAAAAGGTGTAATTTTTTTTCTCTCCCCATACAGTCTACCTTAATAAGGAACAATTCATTTTACTTGGACTTTTCTTTTTTAATATCACTGTAGCCCTGAGACCAGGCAGAGAAAATATCAACTGGAATGTTTAAGGCAGGAGATGCTGGCCGTGGGGGGAGGACACAGAGGGAAAAATATAATGAAAGGAAACCACTGTGGCTAGTCCATTTTTGAGAAAGAGCAACATCCTGGAACATGACTTCCCCAGTCTGAATTTGGAAGATCCAAATTTGGGGAATAAAGGGATCAGTACTTCTGCCCTTGGGGTAAAATTTACCTCAGAATAAAAAAAACATTTAAAAAACTCAAAAGTTCTGGTGGATCCAAGGGTTAGGCGAATCTTATTTTGCTCCTGAACTAAACAAAACTTAAAATTAAAAAAGGCAAATTCTTATTGTCAGGCATTAATTTCCTCCAAAGCAATAGGGATAACACAGCATAGGAGAGAAAGCAAATAAAACCAAGTTGGTTTTTTTTTTTGTATTGATAAGACCCCCTACTCAATGTGTGATAAGATGGTCTTCAGTACAGGGCCCCCAAGGCTGGGCCTCCACTCTAATGTGCTACAGGTGCACAATGGCCATAATAAGTCCCCAACTTCCGTAGGGATTGTGATGGCATTGGCACTCACTAGGGCACACACGTCACTTAGAGGTGTTTCAGTACTTCTACTTCCCCCTCCCTGACACTAACCATAATCTAATCCTCTTTTAGTCATGTAAATACTAAAAGGACTCAGATTATTTAATAACAAACTCAAAGCTTGGAGGACAGAAAATGAGGTTACTTTCACCACTAGATAGGAGAGCAGCAGAAATTCTGTTGAAGAAGACAGCAGAAAGAGGAAGAGGAGCACTACTCCCACACAGCCCCCCAAGCTGCTGACACTGAAATCAGAACAGGGAATCTGAATTTTAATTTCAAGACTAGGCTTCCTAGATTAATAAGGAACAGAGACTTTCCACTGGCAATCAGGTCCTTCAGAAGGAAAAGCACAGCATCCATGGTATGACTTAACCTGGCCCACTTCACTTGAAACCTTGAGGTACCTGAAACACATGTACAATTAAGTTATCTGTGTTTTTCTTTTTAGATAGGAAATTTGGGGGCAGGGACTATCTTCTTCCATATATTTGTACAACTAGAGAGCACTAAAGAGACCTATTTAACATTAGGGCAGAGTATTCATCCTTTGATGCATATTTAATGTCAGTTATACATCACTGTTAGATCAGTATATAAACACACATATGCTCTTGGACAAAAGCATCCATGCATCAAAACTCTGCATCCATACTTTAATGTATTTAATTGAGTAAGCCATTATCACTAATTATGGCTTATATTTTCATAATACTGTTTTATGGTTATTACCTATTCCTTTCTATCTACCCATCTATAAGTCTTACATGCTGTGGTGCTATCTGAAGAGCTCTTTGTTTCACACAACACCAGAAATCAGCACCCAGGCTGATCTCAGAGCTTTGACACCACCCATTCTGTGATATCAGGGCTGCACACTGACTTATTCAATTTCACATACAAATTTCACACTTTGTGAAATGTTCACACGTGCATGACCACACTCCCCAGGGAGCTTTCCCAGTGCTATGGTGCCCTCCAAAACAGCAAACACTGCAGGGAGAGGAAAGGTGGTGCAAAGATGGAACCAAGGTTTCAAGCATTTTATTAATTCCTTCTAAGGATATGAAAACAATGCATCAATACAGGCAAAACAGCTCAAAAGAGAGAAATGATACAAACTGGACAACTACAGAGAAAAATATTTTCAAAACTCCTGACGTCTTGAAATGAAAGTTAAATTTTGAAGAACATTGATTTGAGAATTTTTGTATCCACTGAAAACTTTTCATTTAAATGACTGTCACTGGGTCTTTTTAAATGGAGTATAAAGGCTTCACTTTTTACTAAGTGGTGTCGTCATGCTACTGACTGGCACAGCCTTTGTCCTTCTGAGGGGTTGCTGCAAAGGCACAGCTCAGCTGGATATGACAGCTCGTGGTTTCCCTAGCACAGAGCAGTAACAGGACACACCACAGGCAGCAGTAAGAGAGCCACCAATGTGCAAGCATGTGACAGGAGAAGTAAGTCTCACATTAGCCCAGCAATTAAGAATTGTTTTTGAAGCGTACTTCATTTAATTGTAGATATTTGTATTAATTGAGAAGTCTGATTTTTCTGGGCACTGCTGGTGGTGCAGAGGCAACAGCCATGGCTTGGTGTCAGAGCAGCACAGGTTCCTTGGGCATACTGCAAAAGCAAAGCTGCCTCCATGGAGATCTGTCAGGTCTCCTAGATTTTTGACATGTGATACACAACTTTAGCTGGGGTGGTCACTCCAGCTAAATACATTGGTTTTCCCAGTCCATAACTCTGCCTTTTGTTTTTCACTGGTTGCATCTGATAGCAGGCACAGAAAAAACAAGGTAGAGTCTCAGTTGTCAGTACAGCAGTGCAGAAACATCACAGCAGAAAAAAACCCCAAAAAGTAAAACTAAAAAAACTTTTTTTGGTTTACTAGGATTTGAAGCCCCAACTTCTGATAAAAAATTCTCAGCAGGAATCACTGGAAGTTTTTTAAGGACTTCAACCAATCCATACAGACTTCAGCAACAATGGGAAAAATAATCTAGAAATATTAAAACAGATCAAATAAAGCTCAGTTCTCAGAAATGATAATGGCAATTTTTGAGCCACAAATAAAGTAATGCATGTTAGCATATGTATGAAAGTAGGTAGTGAAAGATCCACATGTAATTCAAGTCATTCAACTCTGGCTGTAATGAGAACAGAGGTAAATTCAACTTGTTACACTGCAGCTCAGTCTAACACATGCTCAGCCTGACCCTCTCATCTTAACACTGATTAAATAAATATTCTATGAAAAAAAAAATCAAGATAATAAAAAAGAAAAAACAAGGAGGAAAAAAAAGAGAAATGGGTAGACAAAGAGACTAAGAAAGAAAAGAAGAACTATTGAAAGCCTGTGCAGACAAGTATGAATCAACTATTCTAAAAAGCAGATGCAAAGTGAAGCTGCTTAAACATATAAGGCACTTCTACATTGTATTCAAATAATGCTGAAATTATAGAGCTGTCATTTGCAGACCTGTCGAGGGTGCCTTTCTTACCACATTATGATTTAGCATTTCTCTTAGAAGGTTGTAGCAATTTTGACATTAGAGTCATTGGACAGAAAAGCCATAAAATGTACGCAGAGCATCACCTCTCCTTTTTTGTAGTCTTAAAAAGAGCTCTGAGATGTTTGCTACTAAAAAAATTTTTTAAAACCCTGAAATTATTTGTAAAAGTGCCGAAATGCAAGTCTCAAGAGAGAGAGAGCGCGAACACATCTGTAGAACAAATGTAACTGTGAAGATTTAAATAATTTGATGGCATGTAACTTAATCTGACATGGCAGGAGGTTATTTTACAAACTGTGAAGGGCTCTGCCCACTGGTGTCATTAGAGCCTCCTTGAGAGGCAACTCAAAGATATGGATTTTTCTGGAGGCAAACACCCAGCTGGTAGTAATGCAGGTTGAAGGAGCAAAGTAAGTCCTGATGACTCGCTTCCCAGACTGCTCAGCTCCTGGTGAGGCAGCAGGTGTGGCACTTAGACACAGAATCCCCATAAAAGCCAAGGGCAGACCCAGCCTAACGCTAGCAGTACGGAGCTCTCTGTGGATGGCTTCACACCTGCTTCAGAGACAGCACTGGGCATCCGCCAGCAGGGTCCCCTCCCACACACGGGTCTCTGGGGAAGGGCTGCAGGTATCCCTGGGAACACACGCTCCCCTCTGCCCACTGCTCCCAGGGCTCCTGTCTGCCTACGGGGTGCAGCTCTGGGGGCAGCACCCGGGTAAAGGTGTCTCTGTCAGGGAGCCTGAATGGCTCAGAGGAAATTGCTGACCCTCGCAGGTCCAATCAGGGGTTCCATGCTCACTGAGACAGCCCCCCGGGCCGAGCCTTTTCTATCACACACATGTACTGAAACTTTCATTGCACACTGTGTTGTGTCTACTAGCTTTGCAGTTGGTTTTCAACAAGTCAAATGCATATCTGGAAGGCTGAACTGGCTTTGGACACCAACAAATATGTGGATGTTATGCATACCTCCAAAAGATATAAACTGCAAATGCTGATAAACCATACAATATATTTAAGGCAGTATTTTTAATCACTTTCTCAGATTGTTATAGTTTGATGAGATAATCCCAAACATTTAGCTCTAATAAACTCATAGATCACGAGCAATGGCTGCATTAAATCTATTGTCACTAGCAGTAACATGAGGAGCAAAGGCTCAATGGCTCTTCTCACAGCGTCAGGTTTTATTCACTCAGTCTCTGATTCCACATCAGCTGCCATCTGGACAAAATTCAGAAACCATGACACCTGCTTCAAGAATAAGATGCTGATCAGATGGAATGGGCTAGGACTTTATCTCGAGAGCAGAAATGTGAATTGTTGGTAACACAATCGCTTAAAAGGTTTGTAAATTATGTGCCTTCAGTTCAACATATGGCTCATGTGAAATATGCACTTGTGAACTTTTCTCAAAACTTGAGCTTGGATGATATAGTGTGGTTGTTTCATAAACACAAGGTATAAATAAGTAAAACTTTACATGTAGACAAACAAGAGAGATTGTTAATGGCACCCTTTAAAATAATGGTACTATTTTACCTTTTCTTAGCATCATAAAAATAACAATTTTACCAAAAATATCTGCACAAACCTCACAATATTGTAAAATCCAGGCAAGGCAACCTGTGGCCGTCTGGTTATCCTGTTCTGGTGTGGAAACCAGCCCTGGCTGCTATTCTGCCCAGGCAAGAAACTGAGATGAAGTCTTCCTTTGGCTGGGAGGAGCACGGCCCCTCAACACCTCCACCCCAGCAGAACTGGGGGTAATTTCTGCAGAGAGGTATAATCAGAACAAAGAATTGTCTATCTGGGAGAGGTGATCCTGTCTCTGGAGGCTCTGGAGTCAGCAGGGAAACCCACAGGAACAACCCCACCTTCTGCAGACCACTGATCAGAGAAACTCCTGTTATCTACTCTATGCAGAAGCATAAATACCAGTTTGCAGACACAAGGGTGGACAATGCAAATGTTTAAAGCCCTGTTTTGTTGATTTTCTGGGATATATATCTGTGTGGTTTTTCACATGTCATGTGGGGATTTCTGGGTACTGATAGTCAAGAAGAAAATCTGAAGAAACGTGGCTTCTTATTACCCTTAGTGACACCAGCCAGTGCTGCTGAGACATTAATGAATTTCTTTCCATTTCTTTCTCAATTTTTCAGGGAAAAAGAAAACCCAAAGTGTTCAGAACTTTTTCAGGAGGATGATACAGATTTTAAAAAATTAGTCCCCCATTCTAATGCCAAGTTATGGTGCTTTATAGCAGCCAGCTTTGCAGTGCTAAATGATATTCTGTAGCCTCATCTTTCTGCCTGCCTACAAGAAATAGTGACAAATTACTGTTGAGGGGGGAGGGGGACTGAAGAAAGAAATATTCCATTTTTAATTGCCTTTTCATTTTCTTTTTATAGCCATGCTTAAACTGTGAGTTATCAGAAGCTGTTCGAAGTCTTTCTTTTACCATTTTAAAATATATTCCTCCTAAAGCCAGATGAAAAATACTGTTAATGGGGTTTTGTGACTCCCACAAAGTCCCCTACAAATTAAGGGACTTTGAAAAAATGTCAGCTGCCCAGTTCCCAAGAAAGAAAAATTAAACAATAAAGGCTTATCGACTTGTTCCTGAGAAGATAAAGCGCTTATGAATGAGACCCTCTCATACTCTCTGGTTTGTGATCAGACCAATTTCCAAGATTCACAGAAAATATTCTGATTAGCCAAAAAAATGCTCAGATGAAATGAGGTTTAAGATTTTATAACTGAATCTCTTTCTCCCTTCAACCTGTTTTGATACAATGTGCTGTCTCGTTCAGTCATGCTGCTATCACTACCAATTATAACCAGTGCCATAAAAACATCACATTCATGCAGATCAGCTGATTGTGCCAAGTTCAAGAAAGGACAGCAGGATAGAGATGACAGCAGCTTCTGCTGGCTCTGCTCCAAAGTCCCTGCAGGCCTGTTGTTTTTCTCTTCTGGAGACCCCCAGGATTTCACTTTCTCAGAAAAATTAATGCCTCGCCTCTCTATAAGAGGAGCTGACTCCCAGTCTACTGACACCATTGAGGGTATTTCCACCGACTTTGACTTGTCATCTGCAGAGCTCTTCATCTTTCATGTCTTCCTCTTTCACACTATTTTTGATCTCCCTGCCACGTGTCAGCCTGAGCAAAAGCCTTAAATTGCAAACTCCAGTCCCTCTTCTCGTATTCAATACATGCACACCACACACAGATAAAAGTAGGATTATGGCTGCCACCTTTGCTCTTCATATGGTTTCTAGATGGTCTAAAAGACCTTAGAACAGAGTTGGGGGAAAAAGCAACCAGTGGAAGAGTTCCAATTTTAAATTTTCTCCTTTGTGGAGTCCTGTCCTATGCCAACTAGTGAAAGGGGGACAACACAAAAGGAAAAGGCAGGTTCACACTACATATTTATTGTCCAAGCAGGGTAAACCAGGCATCTTTACAGAATTTTGCTAGACTACTGTTGAAAGCCTGTGTGGATTTCTGAATTAATTTATTTAGAAAACTATTTCACCTGGAAAACTATAACTGTAGCTAGCTAGTGAAATTAGTCAGAATTGAAAATTGCTTTAAAATGTTCTACTTTAGCTAATACCATTACCAAAAGTAAGCTGAAGAAACCACCTCTTCTTACAATGCTCCAAGGAAAATGAGATTTTAAAAACATTTTTCTTGTTCTCATTTTCTCTGTTGCTTCGTTTTCTTCACATTAGAAATGTGAAGGCAGTTTCATCAGCGACAAGACAGTGGTCACTTGCAAAAAGGAGGATCATTCATATCTCTATATAAGCAGCAGCAAAACCTGGCATAGAATGTTCACTGCAGATATTTTTTTTTTAAATCCTACAAAACAATTAAAGATAAATAAGGCATTTCTATCTGATTTATTCTAATCTTTAAAAAATAAGAAAATCTAATATCAAGACAGTTGAACACAATGTTCAGCTATGCTTTGGGCTCCTAACCTGCCCAGAGTTGCATATTTTCAGCATTCAGCCGATTTGACCAACTAAGCAGGGACAGCATTAATTGCTGCAGGAGGCTGATGTGGAAGAAGAGTCACATTCTTCCCTTAGTGTGGCACTGTCTGCCATGACTCTGCAGAGTGACACAGCGAACTCAGAACAGCAGCTGAACCAAGTGAGCCTTCCTAATGCCAGACAGGGATGATAGAAAATGATGGAGTGTCTCTGAATTAAAAACAAGAAGCAGAAACTATGCAAAGTCTGTAAGAGCAGCTCATGCCGAAGGAATATTTGCTTTGATTTAATTGATGATAAAAGAAAACCCAGGAGAAGGGTGAGTTTGGATGACATTCAAGTGTGTGTCCTGTGTTAGGAGGAGGGTAGAGATACCATCTGCTTACATTACCCTTCTTTGCTAGAACCGCAATGGTACATTGTACATGTGTACCACTATGAAAAGAGCCTTAGCTACACAAGAAGAGGCCATGGCCAACAAAGTCAAAGATTTGCTGTTCAATCAACTGCTGGCCTCTGCTCAGGCATCTCCTCTGGAGCGGCTGGTGGAAGGCAGAACTAACAGCTGGGGTGCAGCAGGAAGGAGCTACCTGCTCCTTTTGGAATGAATTTTCCTTGTATTCATTCTCTTCCATAAGAGAGAAATACTGAAGCAGTGCAGTTATGTTTCACTCAGTCCAACAAAAGTGACTCTGGAATCTTTGGTCTGTTAGTTATATGCTGAAATTGATGCATCCAATTTCTAAAAAAATGAAGGCATGTTTTGTCAAAGGTGATAGAAACAAATGAGGAAGCAGAGAAGACATTTCCTAACCTCCAGGAACAGAAAATCCTTTGTCTCTTCAAACAAAACCAGATTCAAAAAACAGTCAGGCTTTCTGTATCTCATAAGCCACCTGATGACCACATCTCTTTCTCACCAGTATGAGATGCAGGAGGTATACAATCACTTTCCCGGTCAAATGCTAAAGAGGCATTGTATATAAAATGCACAGACAAGCAGAATAGGTTTACATAATGTTAATACAGACAAATGACATGTACAACATATCTAGCTGCAATTTAATTAGATTAATTAGATCAATATAATTAGCAGTGGTATATTACGCTATCAAGACTTAGCCTTGCAAAGAACGCCTCTAAAAATGGTTTACAGTCTTAAAGCATTGTAGCAGCGCACGCAGTACCCGTGCTATCACGCATCAATATCACCACTAACACACTATTAATACTGGGAGTTTATAGGACACTCAGGAGACACATAAAACACTACCCTTGCAGAGGAAAATTCTGATAATGGAGCCTGGGAAATTATTTCAACAGTTGAAAAGAGCTCATGGAACTTAATTCCAAACAACAGCGTGGCCATGATTATATAGCAAGTTAATGTAACCCACCGAGGCAGGAGCAGACATAATGAACAAAACAGATTGAGGTAGCATGACTTACCAATGAACACTTTGCTGAGAGTTCTTCCAAATTTTTGTACACATAATAAATCACAGGTGGCTGTTTAACTATTGCATCACCTACTTGGACATGGGCTAGATGTCACACTTGATGAAATCTTATACAATTGTTATTGTTATCAATAGTGATTTTGCATTAAACAGGTCTGTGGCATTGTGTTTGGACATCTAAACCCCCATAGTGGTAAAAAAATCTGCTAGCACTCTCAGTGCACTTGAGCTCAAAACTTACGGAATGAACTCTGTATGTGTGGCGTCTCAAATCAACTACTGTGACTTTCTATATGCTAAAATCATAGGTGTTGCAAGGAGGAAAGAACAAAACCCCAGCACTTCCAGCTTTTTCAAAATAGAAATTTTAGAAATAGCCAATAAAATTCAGCCACACAAAGTGATGAATTCAACAGAAATTATGTTTATTGTTTCTCCAACTAAGAAGGAAAATTCATCATAACAAGTAAATCTGCATTTTTAATCTAAGTTTGCACCAAAGTCTACTAAGAAATAAGACACACAGGCTACTTAGCTAGAAAATGTTGGGCTTTTTTCCTCTGCATTTGGACAAATGTATGAATACATCTCTTAATGGAAGGGATAAAGTAAATGCCTTGAAGCTGCAATGCAGAAGATACACAGACAAGGTAAAAATATCCAAATGCATATTTACAATTTTTAGCCTTTACCAGTGAGAGATGGCTCAAACTGTATTTCCGTTTGAGCATAGAGTACTGAGGGAATAAAATCAACCCATTTCATAAAGATCCCCTCATAGCTCATCTGCTACCACATTCACCTCCCTAAAAGACGGAAGAATGAAAGACAAAATGACCATATTTCAGTGCATGTATATTGACTGCCCACAAGAATTTTGTTCCAGCCATTCTTGAGTATATTAAAAGCACAAACGCAGAAAGATTACATGTGGGTGAGATTTTCTTTAGAACAGATACAATTAAAATGTATGCATCTCCATACAATAGTCAAAGGATTCCAACCCCTCCTCCACAGTTTTTCAGGGTTATACAGTTCATTATTATTGATACATTTAGGTTTACTCTATTGCTACTCCAAGTCACCTGTCCTTGGTTATACATTTTATGGATTTTACTTTTTATTACTTTCAAGAAAAAGTTATAAGCACGGTGAATAATTCCCCTGTCTGTTTGTTTGGAATATAAATTATTGCTTTACTGGAGAAAACCAGCATCACTTTGGCCTTATCTATCCTCAGTATAATGTTGTATATGTACTACCTGATTTTGACTTTGGTTAATTTGGCATCCTTATTACCTACAATCTACAGCCTGGTCTTCAGTAGATTTACACTACCAGATTAATAGAATAAAACACAGAGGACTGAAATAAAGTGCCTTGTGTCTAGAAATAATCACCTGTATTATGGAAATTGTGAAAGCTGAAAACAAACATTATAGCTTCCCAGGTTTTTTTAATGTGCTGATTATTTTAGTTTCTCTGATAGAAAACTTTGCTTGCTCACTTTCGGTGTGATATATTCAGAAGAAGGCAGTACTATTTTCCTGTGTGAGTGCAATTAGTAAAAAGCAGGTAGGTAGTCCAGGCGACATTAAATTAAAAACCTGGGAGCAGAAGCCATTTGTGTCAATTTTCCATTTTGTCACTCTCCTTTCAAATAGCTAATTTAGGATACTCCGTCACACACTAGTGTTTTATGGTATGTATATTTTATGACAGCTAAATGACAAATTTGTCTGAAACTAAGCTATTCTTTGAAGAGTTAATTATAACCTGTGTAATATATTAAAGAAAATCAATATATATTTGGAATGAGTCACTATTGAGTCTTATTCCAAACAGAGCAAACCTATGCTAAAAATTAAAGCTCCATTTTAAACTCAGGTTTTGCTAAAATAATCTAATTTGAGAGTTAAGTAGTAGAAAAGAAATGATTTGGCAATATATCTGTGCAACAATCCCTTTCTAATATAATATTATGTAGTCTGCTTGTATGATGTACAGCTGAAAAATTCACTTTTAATATTTTTTGCCAGTAAACAATAGACCAGACCGGTCTATTTGCTGAGAACCTTAACATATGTGATATTTGTACTTTGAAAAGTGTAACCAAATTTTGGGTATCTGTTCCAATCTTTCAAGCTCTTTTAAATAATTACACAGAGATCTGAGAATTCACTCTGAGAGTTTCTCAAGGAGTAAATAAAAAAAAAAGAAAAACATTACATTTTTTTAGTCATCTCCGCAACTAGAGTTTTTGTTCTCAGGTAACTACCAGTAATTTCAGCATACAGGTTTTGTCATTATAATTTCTTTCTATGTGTAACACTTACTACAGCAATAGTATCTCAGTTCTGCAGCAACAGCCATCCAAAGCATAATGAACTGAAATTTTCATATGAAATACTTCAAAATGTTTTGAAGTTGACCCACCTTTTTCTAACAGTGATTACAACGCTTAAGAAACAGACTTCATATCTATCACTTGTAAAAATTACAAATGCAGTAGTAAGAGTGAAAGATCTATCATATTCATTGGTTTTATAGTTCTAAAGGAAGTTTAAGAAAATTAAGGACATACATAGAGCCATTCCCACTCCACTCAGGGAAGAGAGGTTTTTAGTTTTCTGTTGATAGTAGCTTCACATATAATTATCTCAAGGTATCTAGAATTATCCTTTCTCATCAGGTCATACTTTGTTAAACAGGTTCTGCAACGGCACATTCATTTTAAGAAAACAGGCTTTATCACTGTAGCTGCAAAGAAGGCAGGGGTAATGTAAAACCAATCCACTGTTTGCAGGATTATGGGCAGATTATGACCAGGATTACAAGGGCAAATCAATATGTCATCTGCATACAATGAACTGAAATTTATGGAGCTTCCAATTTTCATTCTTTGAAGCAATTCTTTGTTGCTGAAAAAATCAGGCTAAATGTTCCATTGAATTGCAAAAAGAAAAGAGGATAATGGACAGCCTCGTCTAGCTCCCTGGTGTCATTTTAAAAAGGGCGAGTTTAAATTGCTAGTATGTACAGACCTGGTCAGGATATTACAGAATATTTTTAATCCAATTTTTATGAAGGTCTTTCTAAAGTGAGGAGTGTGAGGGTTTGGAGGGTTTTTTGTTTCATTTCCATGTTGGTTTTTTTCAGGAACAGTCACCAAGTATTTTCATTTTAATGAGTCTAAAGAGTTACCCAGTCAGTCAAGTGGACAAATCTATATTATCCAAGATCTTGCTCAGTTTGCAAACACAAAACACCTGAATCATCCCCAGTGAACCACAATGGAAATAAACCAGGCTGACCTATGTGGAAATCATTTGCAATGATCTGGGGAAATGTCTCAGATATTTGAGTGCCTGTATGTGCCCTCTACATGCAGGCAATGTATTTCAGCACTCATAAACAAATTTTGTCCAGCATTTAAGACCAATATCCAGTGATGCAGATAGGTAGGAAAAACAGTTCACTGGGATTGTTGAGTTGTGTAATATTAGCCTTTTTGATTCAAATGTTCAGTTAAAGTAACAGTTCAGTCGTGTATCTATCATTTCTCACTGAGTGTTTGCTGGCAGCTCATCTAAGCATGCATCTCTACCCACTCTTAGACTTTAACAGCATTTATTATTTCTTATTAAGTCTAAGGTTACACTTTGATCTGTTGAAAGTTTCAACAAAGTGCTTTTGTTTACAAACTTTATCTCCTGTTTAAAGCAACTTGGAAGATTAGAGCGTCTGACACTGCTCTTTGAAAGTGCAATTTATGATTTCTAGATCATATGTCAAAGTTTGAGCCTTTAGTTCTAATAATTGACACAGTTTGGGATACTTCATCTTATTCTTTACACAAAACATATGCTGGCAGTTTCTCATTTGTATTCTTGCTGGTTTACTTTGTACAAAAGCTTTTCTGTAGCCACGGCGTGATGCCGTTTGTTCAGTTTTTGTCAGCTAATTCAGTTGAGGTTTTTTTACTACACATATTAGTATTCATTGATTTTTGTCATTTTAAAACTATTATTCAAAATTACTATTGTTGTATCTCTCCTTTTTGAGGACTGCATCATCATTAATTGTGGTTTTAAATTATTCACGTCTTGGATTTTATAGCATATTATTACCATCACAGAATCAAGTTTGAAATTAATATTTTGGTCTAAAGAAAAGCCCTCCTTTTTTCAAGAAGTTCTTGATGCTATTCATGCCATTTCTTGCTTGTGACAATTGTAAAATTATTCTTTTCTGCTACTTCTAGAGGGGCAAAACTACCCCAAAGATCTTACTTTAGTCTTAAAGTCTGTGAGACAGGGACAAAACTCCTTTCCTCAGTCTTTGGCAATGAAAATTTTCTGTGGAAAAGAATCCAAGTCCATCCCCAAGATACATCCTGATAAGGCCAGTCATCCACAGAATCTTCACCACAGTGGGCACAGGACTGTATTTCAAATGCTGCAAATAGCAGGTTTGTTTGGAAGAATGAAGTCCAAAATGAAAAGCCAAAAATGTGAGTGCAACACTTTTGTGACATTTTTACCTGGGCCTCCCTTGTCTATGAGATAGATCACAACATATTACTCAATTTGCCATGTGCTGCTCCTACGCGGCCCAAGACAAAATGAACGGCTGTAAGCTGGAGACAATTTACAAACAGACCACTGAAATTAGTCATTCATTGGAGGCAAATGAGCACACGCTTCTTGCTACCCCCAAAAAAGACCTTCCTCAACATTGCCACCTACATGGTACTACGTGGTTGCCACCATGCTCTCATGACTGATGGCACTCCCAGCTGAAACTTGAGTCTGTGCATCACACTGACAACCCATGGGGAAGAGCCCTAAACAAAAGTAGACCTCTTGAAGTATGCCTGGTTTCCCTGCCAACATCACGTGGTCTTATCAACAAAAAGCTGCACCCTGATTCTTTCCAACCATGTAATTGTTTCTCACAGGCGCAGGGACATCTGGGCAATAATACTGACTGCCTCTGCAAAAGCAGACAGATAGCTGGGCATGTGTGCTCCCGATGATGGATCCCACAAAGATGTTGCAAAACATAGAGGTTTGAAAACTACATAGCCCACAAGGGAGGATCTTTGTCATTTGTCCAAGAGTAACAGGCAGAGCCAGCTCAGAGCTGTGCATCCAGCCCAGCCAGGTCTGAGTGGATCGGCCGCACCCAGGAGACCGGTGGTGTCAAAGGCGATTGATCGATCAAGCAACAGCAACACACACATCTTCCCATATGGAATTCACCCATCAAGACCACTAAAGCTGTACTCCAGACTGATGCCTGATTGCAAAGAGCACTGGGTTTTGGCAGCTGGGGTTCTAGACATTCTTTTCCCAGTATTTTTGCTTAGATATAAGAGCTAAGAAATCTTAGGTACTCATGTTTCATAAACTTCTTAGGGTGAAGACAGATGACAGAGAGAGGTCTAAGAAGCTTTAAGCACCCTAGCTTTCAATCATTTCTCAGCTTAGCTTTAATATAAAAATCTATTATTTCTAACTGTAAATCTTCTGTTATATTTTAACTTTAAAATTAAAGGCTTCTTTCTCCTAAGAGATAAAATTTCTTTATGGGTTTTTGGATTAAAATACAATCTTCTGATTGGACTTCTCCTTATTTTTATGATCCTAACTTAAATACAAGGTTCTTGTTCCTGTACAAGAAATGAAGAGAGAGAAAAAAGAAAAAACCGTACTTGTGTGATAGTCTCACATAGACAATATTTTCCAGAAATACAGAAGAGAAAGGAAAAAAAGACAGCAGCTATATTATGCAAAATAGTTGCTGGTAATTGAGAGAAATGGTGATGAATTTTTAGCTAGAGTGGTGACACATGCACCACAGTACCATGGGAATTACCCAAAACTCTTGCACTAAATTTCAACATATCTCGTGTATTAACTGCCCACAAAACTTATATTACAGCTATACACCAAGAATGGGCAAGGAAATTTACAAACTTGATACAGCTCAGTCTGCCTACAAAGTATGAAGAAATTGGTAAGATCAGGAACACCCTTAAGCAGGTCGTCATATACTGATGTCCTAAATTCACCTTTTCAATCAACAGGAACTCCAAAAAATCTCTAATTAAATGCAAAGAAATGCTGAATGACTGAAATTTATTTAATCCGTGCCGAGACAGCACATACAGCTGATACAGCTGCAGATGCAGTGCTAAGCAAAGTACTGATGTGTTGCTTACAAGTATAGCAGGCAACCACAAGAGCACTAGGAGGAAGGTAGATATTCAATTTGCATAGGACAGGGTCTATACCCTACTTTTATTCAAGTTAATATAACAAATTAAACCAGAGAGATATTGCTAACAAATAGCTCCTGTTTGGGTAGGATATTAATGGAAGGAAAAATGATATGAAGGCTTAGGGTTAGGTTTTGATTGAAGATTTTAGGCTACTGAATCTATTTGGTAATTAGATGAGGACTAAAGGGAACATTTTATCTCAGAATGAATACAAGTTATTTGTTGGGTCAAAGAGCCAAAGTCCCAGGTGCCATGTTTTCATCTACTTACGGCAAATGGAGGAAACTTGGCTTCTCAGCAGTGGTCAGCAATCAAACGTGAAAATTCAGTCAACTTAGTATTTTCTCAATTACAAAGCTTTTTAATGTATTGTTTTAAAATAATTGAAAATAAGCATCAGTGGGAATAAAATTCTCATTTAAAAAATGTTTCTGTGGCAGGAATGTCTAAAGAAAATACAGTAAATAGGACCATACTTTACAGTTTCACTCTGGCTATCATAAATGCTAATGTAAATTCCACCAGGGTTCAGAGCTACATCATTTTCTCTACTGTATTTTTCTGTTTTCATTCCAAGGGCAATTTCACATAGTAAGGGTGAAAAGAACCACCAGGAGAGGCCAGGATTGCACAGGATGAGGGGCTTTTTTCACATTAATTTTTCTCTCAGAGGACATATCCTTAGAAATTGTTAGAAAATTTTCTATGTAAAGAGATGATTTCTCAAGGTGTAATTCTGCTACATAAATTATAAATGTATACTTACAAAAATTTGGACATGGAAACATTGCAGTAAGCTCTTGATTGGTCAGTATTATTCTGTTCACTTTTGCAATGCAACAATAACAACAACAACAAAAAAATGAGAATGGCAGGAAGTGATACCACAAACTGCATCTAAAAATAACACAGAAGCAAAAGACAATCCAGCTTTACATCTTCAGAATATGTGCATAATGGCAAAAGCTACAGAAAAGGAGATGCTCTGTTCAAGTGAGGGATAGTTATGCTTTCTTAAATAACCATAGTCTCCATGAAATTTGTTTCCCAGGATTCATGTGCTTTGTTAATTTTTTTTTCCTTTGAATTTCACTCTAAGAGAATACAGAATCTAGCAAAATTTAATTATGAATTTGACTTCAGAATTCAAGATGTATTGATTTGCATTTTTTATAGTAGAGCCAAATTCTGAAGGATCAAAAAGAATTGGATTTTGGGACTGTTTATAAACAAACAATGTAATTCATTTATCTTCTGTCTCTAGTTTCTTGGAATTAGTCTCTGTAGTGAAATATTGAAGAATCTGATCCTTTACATTCCTTCATCTTCTATTGATAAAAGAGGACATATGAAGTGACATGATTTGCATATTTGCTACAAAAGCATCTGCTCTTCTCTTGAGGTGTGCGAGCACCAGTGCCATGATAAAGCACAGCTTTGCCTAGGAACTTTTGGACAAGAAAAGCATTCAAGATCCTTCACAGAAAAGTCTCATAATCATAAATAGATTATGGATACTAAGAAGAGATGGTTCTTAACATTTCCATCTGAAATCTGAGAAGCATCAAATGGCGATATTCAAACTAAGCCAAAATTCCTGAGACAATCATGAAAAGAAGTTCAATTCTGTCATCTGATTTTTTTGTTTCAAAAACCCACAATATGAACTGAAAGTTTTCAGAGCCTAGCTATGTTGAAAAATTGGGAAGTGGACTGCATTTGGGCATTTTAAATGGATGCACTCCAGAAGATGATGAGTTTTTAAACTCTTAGGAAAAAAAAAAAAAGCCATGACATTTGTGTATGAAGGCAACCTTATGCCAAAAAAAACCCCAAGAAAATCGAAGACAACGTGACTTCAGTCTGCATAGAGAAGGACTTTTCAGAAGGGCATGCAGAGCTTTCAGATTTATTTTAAATATTTCAGAAATCTGTTTATTAAGTGAGATATATCTCCATGATGCATGCATGCAAAATTATTTTCTACTCCCCTCTCTTTTGGATATTGAGGGATGTTACCATTAGAAACCTTCAACAAACATACAGCTAAATCAATCAGTTAAAATTGTGATTAGAGAAAAACAAGCTGTAAGTGAAGTAGACAGAACAGCTAATATCAGGCAACTGAGACAGAGAGTAGCATAATAGATTGATCAATTTAATGACTGACTAAAACTCAGTTCTAAAATAAGCTGCAGGACAAATAGGGGTAAAAATCCTTCCTGATTACACAGTCGTTTCTTTATGATCAATTCCTTCATCTGCCTTGCATAGTGTTGCACAAACTGGTTGAGATTAAAATCTTGAGGCTCTGTTTTTTGGATTTGTCTCAACTGGCAGCTTATTCAAGGTTGTTAGTCAGATCTGATTTATAATTCTCCAAATGTCATGAAGAGGGCTCACATTAAAAAAAATAAAAATATATATATCATGCAAACATCATTCTGGAGATGACTCAGTCACTGTAGGTTGTGCCACAGCTCTGTTCCAATGTGTAGTGCTGTTTGAGTCATTGATTCTAACCAGGCTTCTTTAAACCTGATTTTTCCTGGAAATTCTACAGATTCTTTTTTTGTTTTTCCATTCTTCCCCTACTCAAAAGACCAAGAAGACACAAATTAATCAATCTCCCTTACATTACTATGACCCTGCCATACCTTCAACACAGTCCAGAAAGGGAAAGGATTAATTAAATCTGCATGTGGTTGTTTTCTAACTATGCATTGGTTATAAGCAACCACAACAGCAAGAAATAAAATCAGGAATCTGGGACAGAACATTTTTCCTTTCATTAAGGGTGATCAGTCACCAAAGGTTTGCAAAGTTCTTCAGGAAAAAAAAGATCTTTTCTCATGATATTTTATTGCCTTGATAAGATGCTCTCTGAAGTGGATGCAACAAATGTGGGGGTGAAAAGTCAGTGTGGAGATGTCATCTATAGTGAAGGTTTTCTGTAATCCTGTGGCTTTGCTTCAATATATTAAACCCAGTTCTCAGACTAAATAGGGAAGGTAGGCATTTTATGTTGAATCAGTTCAGTTGGAACCTCAGGACATTTAGAAACTGAGCAGTAAACTCTAGAGCCTGACCTTGATAGCTGAAATATTCTACAAAGTAGGATGTTATCTAAAGGCCTTTTCAGGAGTTAACAACCAAAGGCTTAAGTCCTGAATATAACTCACCAAAGAGTGTTGCTCCAATTAGAATTTTCCAGGAAAATTAGTTACCCTTTAGTAGAAATTCAAACAATAAAAATTTTCTTCCAAAATTTAAAACATGCTGATGTGGAAACACAATTATGTTGCCAAAAAATAAAAATTAAAAAAATATATATATGTATATATATAAGTCAGACATTGTATGCTCTCATTCTCTTCTTTTGGTCCATTTTGCAGGCAGTTTTCACCTCAGAGAGTCATTTCAACCTTTCCTCTAAGACAATGCAAAGGCAGTATGCTGGAAAGCATAGCATGTATGGTTTCAGCACCCAGGTGATAAACACCGAGTATCTGGAAAGCCTGTCCCAGAAAGAGAATGGAGACAAGAAATAATATCCCCACAACTCTCACAAAGTCTGATTTGCAAATCAAAATACATTGCTTTTGCCAAAACTGTATGTAAATTTCTTTAGGCTTTAAAGAAAATGCTTGGGTTTTTAATCTCCCTTGATGAAATCTGAAATCTAAAAAACAATAATCTTTCAATAAACTAAGAATGTCTTATTAAAATAATTCAACCATATATTCACCCACGTGCTTTATATTTCTACTTTAACAACAATTTTGGCTACAATAAAAATGGTTATTACAAGCATAGGTATTTGTAGAAAAATTACTAGAGGTTCAACTAAGACTGATACAAAAAGGTTCATATCCTTCTTAAGAAAAAAAATCCAGAAATCAGAAATGATATTTCAGACTTCCTTATATGACAGAGTTGAGACATAATTTTATATTGTTTCATATTTCAGAAGAAATTAAGCTCCATAAAATATAAAATCCATCTTTTACCTGTCTATTATATAGTGTCATGAAAGGAAGGAAATAAATGTTTTATCACTGTCAACTTGAATATGCAGCTTAGACCTTTCTTGCTCCATTTTAAGAACAGTCAAGAAGGAAAAACAATATCAAAAGTTGATTAGCATGTTCCATACTGAAGAGGTTAAAAGGCGAATTTCAGTGTCTTCTGCATGAACACACCCTGGAGTTTTAGTAGCTAATTCTAAAGTATATTTTGTTTTTCATACTTAAGCTTGTAAGCAAACCAAATTCTGCTTATTTCAAAATGCCAATACAATCCTCTTTTAAGTATTTTCTAAATAGATGCAAAATGTAAAGACTTTTTGTTCTAATTAAAGTACTTCTCATTTTTGTTCAGTTTCACAATTCTACTTTGGTTGCATAAAATGTGACCTTGTATCTCTCCAATTTTGCTAAGTCTAACATACAGTCCACACATTATATTGGGTTTCTTAACTGGTACATATTAAATCACCTTAATGAGATATATTGCATCTACCCAAGGTCTAGCGTGTCACCCAAGATCGCACCAAGATTCAAAACTATTTTTCTCCACCTTGCCCATAACTCCATGCTGTTGTTATCAGTGACAACCAGAGTTATTTTCTATTATGGGAACACAGACATGGTAGAGAACACACCACAAGAATGTGGAACAAGGCTGTCACACCCTGAATTGGGCTGTTAGGAGAGTCACATGAGACTTTTCCTCTGTTTTTTTCAGCTGAACAATAAAAATAATACATATGTATTACTACATCATTACCACAGTAAATTCAGTACACCCCCCTTCTAGATTATGTTACTGTATCAACCATTATTTCAATATTATCAATACTAACACAAATAATTTATTTTTAAAATGTGTAACTATTTTCCTGGACATGAATATGGAGACCAAGCACTCAAACAAAAATGAAGGGCATTGCCAGTACAACTGGCTGGAAAAACTTTTGATGGAATAATTTTTCAAAGGAAAATCCAAAATGTCTTAAGTAAGATACTTTGAAAACTTACATGGGGTTTTGCCAAAATTTTGTTTCAGAGAAAAATGAAGACAAAAGCTCCATGAATGAAGAAAAATGTACTGTTTGGATCTCTTCCAAATGAATCAGTTCAGAGGTTTTTTTAATTCATTACAAACATGATTTTCAATGCAAAAGCAGCAAGAGGCAAAATGGTAGTAAAAGGATGGGATTTTTCCATAGTGTCATACCTTTACTGACCAGCAACATTTTAACATTTACAAGAAGATGGGAACTGAACTTGTCCACTCCATAGAGATTTAAACCTTGCATCTCTTACATTTTCTTTCCTTCACCTGCATTGCTTGAGGTGGGCAGCAGAACATTAAAATTTAGGTTAAATGTGGGCCACGGGAAGTCTTTTCACAAGGTGTTTTTTTCTTTGTCTGTAAGCTTCAGCACCAAAACTTTCTCTAAAACAAGCTGAAGCTGCTGAAGCAGCCCCTTTAATGTTCAGTAAATGGCCAAACAGGTACAAGTGTAGTTTAGCCTACAAAACTCTCAGCAGATGCTGTTTCCCAGGGGTCCAATTGCAGACCATGATGCATTCTGGAGAGGGTCCATAGGGGAAATATCTCCCCGAGGTACATAATACCTTTCACTCAGTAGTATTGCCAATGGCACAGAGATTTCCTCAAATTATTTTGGTATAGTTGCAAATTGGAAAAACTTTTATATACTTCAGCAAAGGAGCATTCTGGGTACAAATTCAAAAGCTTTATTCCCTCCCGTGTAGAAGAAGAAACTTGCAAGACTACACACAAATCACTAGGAAAAAGAAATAACACTAGGAATAACTTCTTCACACATTTTTGGCTGGCATCAGTAGTTTTGTCTAAGGATATTTTCTGTTTAATGCTGGCTGCTTGCTGCTTCATAACACTTGACAAATTCTTGGTTCCTAAAATCAACCATAAATGTTTTGAGAATTCTTGGTTCCTAAAATCAACCATAAATGTTGAGAATTTAGCAGCGAGTTTTCAGAACTTCACCATAGCATTCAGTGTAGTTCTGTCTTCCTTCTTTATCTTATCTCTCTTTTTATACATTTTCAAGTCTGAAAACTTCCTTTGTCCCCCCCTTCTCCTGGACCACAGGCAAGATTTACAGTCTGTAAACTGGAAGTTCCCCAGGCATGAGAATTTCTCCTGGAGGGGGCTCTATTTTGGTAAGTCTAGGAAATACAGAAGTAAGACTTCTAAATCTAGTGTTTAGGGGAAAAAAGAAGACAGTAGAGCAAGTAGGGATTTTTTGCAAGTGTACAACACTTGTGAATTCCTAACAAAGTAGTATAAAGGGATTACCAAAATAGCTATTATATCAACTCTCTCCAGAACCACAATAACATATGTTTTGAGTAACAACCATTCAAGAGAAAAGAAATTATATGCATAATAAAAAAAAAAAATAGGAGAAGGGTAGTGAAAAAAGGAATTTGGGTAGGTAACCTAGCAAAAATCACATACTGAGAATCCACTTGAAGCAGAAAGTTAAGCTGACAGACCTCTTCCAAAAACTAGCCTTCAGAAGGCAAAATATCAGCACCTTTTTTGGAATCTTTTGCTGGATAAATTCTATTCAAAATGAGATACCATACTGTAAATATAAGATCATCTGTTCAATGGTTGTGTCAGCATTCAGGGCTTCTGTTCATTCCCCAAAGAACAGTATACCAAGATATTATACCAAGGCTGTAGAGTACGGGTTTCCATCACTCAGAAATGCTACATTTTAAACCAGAGCTTGTAAATGAAATATTTTATTCTGCAAAACCAGCCTTAGGACTTGTATGACATAACCTTGATTCACTGCTGCCTGCAGTACTACTGAAAGCAGAAATCTTAACTTACAATAATGAAAAAAAATTATGCCTGATTTTACTAAGAACCTAGACAGCCACTTTAATAATAAGTCGGTGTTTCTAAGATTAGCGAAGCAACACCCAATTCAGAATGAAAAAAATGAAACCAAAGAGCTCAAGCTTTTAATATTTGCTTATGAGTTGCTCTTATTTTGCTTTGATTGTATGCTTGAAGTCCACTTTCTGAGAATTCCATAATAATTGCCCGTATATTTGTTTTGCGTGTGACTACAGATTTAGGCAAACAAACTATTTTTTCTATTACCTTTAGCTGGTAGTCATGGTAATACCCAAAACATATTATTTTTTGTAGGTTTCCTGAATTTTTGAGTTCAAAAACTGTATCAGAGGACAGCAATTCCTCAGCAGCACAAGCAGAGCAGCACAATTCAGCCCCATAGGCAACATATTTGCCAGGAAATACCATGTGAATCCTTGGAGATGTCCTAGGATCTCTTACTCATGCCTGGGACAGCCCTGGCTAGTGTTTCCTTCCTATGAAAACACAGACAGAGATTAAGGAGAAAGAGAAACTTTAGGCTTTCCCTTTTAATGTGCTATAATCTGTCCTCTCATAAAGCAAGAAACTAGCCTTGAAGGATAATTGCTTTTTTTTCATCAAGAGAACAAATAGTTTCTTGAAATTTGGGATTGTCAGGGCATTGAAAGACAAAAACACTGTTAGGAAAAGGAACTGAATGTAATGCATTTGTGGAATTCAAGCTACTTTAAAACAGCAGGATTCTGGAAGGTTGGTTGGAGGTGGTGATGGTCCTTTTTAATTATTTTATTGCACTTCCCTTACCAACCATGCAGTCTATATATGCTTATCTGCTCCCAAGTCACTATTGTGCATGAAAAGCCGTGTTGGACTGGACAATATTAAAAAAATAGCAAAAAAAAAATGTTTCCCAGGCAGCAACATTCAGCCTGTTTTCTCATCTGTGTCTGTCATATTCACTTTTCCCAAATTTTGGGAATAGGTTTGGTAGATCCAAGCCTGCCTTTTTTGGCAAATAAACTGTTACCTCTCCAAATTTTATTTTTTTTCCAATCATAACAAAAGAGTGCCAGCACTGAACAACCTCCAAAAGCTCTCTGAGTTTGAGTGCAATGCTTACAGAGAAAGAAAACCTCCCTGACAACTGCTGTTTTCTTTGCAGATGAAAGAGGAGTTCACACCATTTGAACTTTGGTCACCTATGGACCTGTACCATTTTGACCCATATGTTTTATTGAAATAGACTAAAATATATTCCACCTTAGAGCTAGCTATATAAAAAGAAGTTAATATCTTGTACATCCCTCTGTAAAAGTATTTTCTCCATTCACTGGTGCATTTTGGAAAAGCTGCTATTTTGCATTTAATTTTTTATTGATTCCAAAGTTTATTAGGAGTCTGTACAGGAAAGGAAAAAAAAAATCAATAGAAAAAAGTTGCAAGTACTCCTGCAGATGACCTCCCCTGTAGACTGCTCAAGATTTGACTGCTCAAGGACAACTGCTTTACCAGTCAGTGAAAACACTCCGTTACCTACAAATAAGTTAAAATGGCAAAGGAGCTTTGAGAATCAAAAACACAGCACTACAAGCATTGTCTAATGCTGGAATGCGAAGCACAGCCCTTGGAAACAGATGGTTTAATACATCACAATAAATCTTTTACCAGCCTTTGAAACATAGTACTTCAGATAAAAATACATTTAAGTTACAATCTGTGGACAAAATGTTGTCCTTAGAGGCAGAAAGGAAGTGCTTTTGACTTTACTGAGAGTTGCAGCTCAGAAAAAATTTAATAAATGTTTCTGAAGAAAATGATCATAAATTTCGTTCTCAACTTATTTTGTAATTATGCAATTCAGCCTAAAAGACTACATAATAACTTAACACTCAAACACCCTTCAGCTAAAAAAGTTGCCATTCAGCATATACCCTCTTCACCCAGGACACCTGAAAGAGCAGTTCATGATGCACCTGCATCGCGGACAGGCTTAGCAGTGGCAGGACAATTATCAGAGCAAAGTAAGGTTGTGGTTTTAGCTAAGTGTTCATGTTACATACAGCTGACACATCAGAATGACTGGATTTGCATAAATGAAAGAGCTATGGACCATGACTGTCCGAAAGACGTCCCATCAATTGGACCATGCTTCCTTCCTCGTAAGGGTTTTATGGGGGTCAGTCCTGGGAAGGAGGAAAAACTGAGGCATGAAAGAAGGGTGAGGTGTTTTGGATGACTCAGTACAACAGCAGTCTGAGTTTTTGACAAGTTAAAGATTGCATTTTTAAATTAAGAACTTAAAGGAGATTGGATGCAAGCTGGTTATTTCTTGATCTAAGGAATATTAACTTTCATTTCTAATTCATACAAGTTGGCATGCGTCTTCAACTGCGTCTGCAATGTTTATTCCATCATTTGCTTCGTTTCACATGAGTTCTTTCATTTAAACAATATTCTTGTACAGTAGGGGTGATGGGTCCTTCACTCTCTCCAGTGGCATCAGCAGCTTCTTATGTCTCCTTTGGTGAAGTTAACAGTGGGCAGAGTTTGTATCGCATAATTTATTCGACTCATTAATACAGTTTGTGAATACACTGCAGTTTTTGCAAGTTCATTTTCTATTTGAAGCTGTCCAATAAAAGTTTTGGGCAGACCAATTTCGGTCTGCAAATTGCTCATAAACTGCTCACAGTGTGTAGTACTCACAGTACTTGCTACTTGTAATTCAGCAGTCAGCCTTTCGGATTGGTCAAGCTGATCATAAGGCTTGCTTTCCTTCCCTGAGCATTGATCTAATCTTACCAAACCTCAAGCAAACCAGAAAATGGGAGGTTGGCTAGGTAATAAACCAGGATACATGCCTAAGGGGACTGGCAAAGAAATGAAGGTCAGTAAGAATAGACTACTAAATGTTAAAAAAGAGCGTCAGCTTGGATGTTAAGAAGTACAAGAAAATGGACAGCAGTTCCCAGTGAAGATGTGCAAGTAAGTTTATTCTCTTCTTTATTTAGGAGGAAGAAGAAATTCAGGTCTGATATGACCAAAATTGCCAGGTTTCCCGTAATGAATAAATAAAAAGTTGCATTTTTCACTGCTTGACATGTAGTCCAGTGCCCTTCCCAGATTATTTATTTCAACCATCAGTTCACAATAACCAGGTAGGAAAGTAGAAAATTTTGTGAAAGAACATGAACACTGAGTTGTCAAGAGTTCTCAAGAAAAATCAAAAGAGGTAATCTAAAAAAATTCTTTGCTGTGTGTGAGGATACTGTCCTCTACTTCCGGCTCCATGTTCTAGAAAATACAAAAATACCAAGCATGCAATATCCCCTCCTACTCCTCAAATATCTGCCTTAGAATTGAGAGAGAAAATAAAAACATTATTTCTCCATACTACACGTAAGTTTAATCACAGTGCATTTTTCATTCCATTTGTCTCAAGGCAAACCAGAAATTTTAGAGAGGATTGAACACTTATGAATAGATCATGGAGGTAGGTAGAAAGGCAAGGAAAGGACATAAAGGTATTATTGGCAAAGCAGAATAAGCACAAGTGGACTCAGAAGAAGAAATGTGGGCCAGAGCTAAGGTCTTCATGTCCCTGGAGGCTTGCAAAGAAAGTCTGAAGCTCCAACAAAGTCACACAGAATAAGCCTTTTCCAAAGTGTGATTGTGCACTTGACTACTGGGGCTGAAGAAGCTTCAAAGAAATTACTATAACAATCACAGTAATTTCTGTAGGTATTGCAGGAGTTAAATTCTGAAGCACTCTGATGTCTGCTTCCTCACAGAAAACAGTACTAAACAAGGTCCAGAAGTACTTTTCTTCCAGTCCTGTAATCAATATTGGAAGAAAAAAATAAACTTGAGGCAAATGAAAGGAAGTCCAAAATATCAGGCATTTGCTTCATTTCAGATGTGTGGGGGTTTATGAGAGTGTGTGTGCTCACATCTTGCCAAGGCCTCAACAGCTGGCCTCGTTGTTTGCTGCTTCAAACACAGCAGTGGCCCAGAGCTTCCCAGGGCAGGAAGTGCCCTCGTGCACAATGCAGACCCCGAACCCCGACTCTGCCCCAGACTCAGACCTTTTCACATGTGGTATCCTGACAATCAGGGTCACTTAGCTATCTGCAAATATTAGGGAGAAGAAATAATGTGCTGAGGAGTACAAATAACCCATGGAAGTATTTTTAGCTGATGGGATGAGGTTTGGAGGTATTCATCATAGCTTTTCAATCACCAATGATGAAGAGAAAAATTCTTCTCCAGCAGAAAACTATCACTAAAAATTTCATAGTGTGAAAAGTCAAAGTTCAGAAGTGAAGCAAGTATGAAGTAGAGATAGCACCAATCACTGTTCCTCCATCAGTTAGTGACAGTAGCACTGAGAAGCCAAATACTTATCACATCCCATTGTACAGGTGAACTGTAATTTTACAGACTAGAAAAATGGCATTCTTCAATTATATTTTGTTTTTGAATAGGTAGCAAAATGTTGCCATCATATGTAGACACATACCATACTCTTGGTTCTTAATGTTCATGTAAAATTTTGATCTCTATCATCTAGATAAATTAAATCATATGTAAAATACTGTTACATGAAAACCAGCAACGCCTAGATTACATCAACACAAGTAAAGAAAGCATCACACTAACAACAATAACAGACCCATTTGACCAATATTGCTGGCTACACACATTTTCTGCCACTGTGGGTAGTAGTTATTGTTCAGAGACTTCTAGAATAATAATGCATTGTGCATGTAACTCTGTTAGGAGACATAAAATAGGGACGAGATAGATGATCTTTCCAACTTTCACTCACTGGATTCTTCTCAGCACTTGGTTTCCCTAGTCCATCCATTTCATCTGGTCACTTGGGATGTCAGCAAGCAGTGATGATACAAGCACAGAGTCAGGTGCAGCTATTTACCAAGCACCGTGCTACACCTATTGCTTGAATAAATCTGAACAGCATCTTAAAGCAAAGGAGACACTGCTGCAGTAACATTGACAGAAGACCTAGCTATTAAGCTGTCTACAGAGTCTAGTATCAGTGAAATGTTTGACAGCCGCAGGGACAAATATGTATTAGCAACATTGCTTAATCCATGTTTCAAGGGCAGAATTGAAACCATGCCTTCACCCTATGCAGGAACAGATTGCTGGAAGGATACTGTCATAAATAACAGTGCTGGAGGCCATACCATTATGCACCTCCTCTTCTCCCTCATCCTTCCACTTAGCTCCCCTAGGCCAAGTATATCTCATAAAGCAGAAGATGCACAAGCTCCTGGAACACCACAGAGTGCAAAAGAAGTAATCACAGCGTACCTATAGTTCCTGGGTCTTCCTTTATCAGCTCAGAGTGGGGCAGTACCTCCCAGGAAAAACTCAATTTGTCCGTATCATGGGAAGAATCTGTCCATTATGAAAGGTCTATAGGTGTCATGGGAGACCTTTTCATATGCTGGGAAGTGAGAAGTTGACTTTCGAAAAGATATGCTCTAGTTCAGACAGGAATTAATTCAGCGAAGCCTATGGCCTGTGTTAAACAGGAGGTCAGATTTGATGATTGTAGTGGTCCCTTCTGGCTTTATAATCTATAAAGACTAACTACTTTACGGGGTGGGGGAGGGAAAGACAAAGAAAGAAACCAATACCGGTTCTTTTAAACCTCCAAATTCCCCACTATCCAATATGTGCTCAGATTTCTTTTTCAGGTATGTGTCTGGCACTGAGACAGATCAAAAAAGTGGGTTTAATAAACTACAGCATAGAACACCTCTTTCTTAAGGGAGTAATTTGAAAAGCTTAGCAAGTTAAACTTGCAACATGCAGGTGACTCTTTAAATTAGTCTAATGGAGGAGACTGCAGGGGAATCTATCAATCAAATTTCTTACAGAAGGTGAAGAGGCATATTACCAAGTGTAGTGCTTACACTCCTATTCCCTTTTTCCTCACTTCCCATATATTACATAAAAGATTTTCTCTACTATCTGCTTGAATAATTTGGCAGAAGATAAGAATTGTGCAAATCTGCGTTCTGTGAGAGCTTTTCTTGAAGCTTTGATTCACCTGGGTTCATAAATCTCTGGGTTTTGCTTGGAGGTTTAAGGACACGTGAGCTGCAAAACTGCAAACTGATCTCATGTTAATAGCGTGCAAAATTGCAAAATTACGAAGCCATAAATGGATTTACATTTGCAACTTAGGAACAATGGGCTGACTTTTCCTTTGTAACAAAAATCTATAGCCAGGCACATTTTACCATATATCCACAGCACGTGTGCCCACAGATACACATGCAGACAATTTACTTGCTGGAAATTTGTGAGTGAATCCAAAGAGTGAAAGCTTATAGCAAGTAAACAATTTGTAGAGCATTCTTTCTCAAAGTATCCCTTATTATAGGCTTCTGGATTATTTCACTTTTTTTTCCTCCTGAAGTACTGAATCCTAAATCAAATAAAACCCATACCATGTAAAACAGGAAATCAGTCAAACTACTGAGACTGTAAGGCTTGTGCTTGCACTACAATATTTAAATAGAAAATACAAATTCCAGATTTAAATGCACACCTTCCAGTAAATTCAGCAGGTATGGTAAAATGGAATAACCTCTGTTTTCACTGGACTAATTTCATACCACAGGAAGCTCCTTTCCAGAATAAAACAGGAACAAACAATTTTACCAGTATCAAAGTATTATATTTACATATTTTCACTGAAAGCAAATGAAGCAAACTGTAATACAAAAATAGCAAATTTCTCTTCATTTGAAAAGGAATATTTTTGTGAGGATAGTTACGGTGGCCAAAAGGTTATATTTTGCTTTAGTAAAACCAATTTGTCAGGGGAGAGAGAGAATAAGGTATTTGCTTCCCATTTTCCATTCAAATTTGACCTGAGAAACAAAAAGTGAGAGGTCTATCTCACTTTTGACAAGTTTTTGGCATTTGAGAAGTCACCCAACCCAATTTCTATCATTATTCCACATTGCAGAGAAGAATTTGTGTCTCTTAGCTATTATCATTATCGTTACTGTTTTTATCTGTATGACAAAGAGGAAAGCTAGGCTTAAGGTTCATTGTCTTAAGCTTTTTCCTGATGCTGAGTCCCTACAAGTGTTATCAATATGCCTCAAATGTGTAACATTCAGGTTAGAAGCAACTCTGAGAAACTACTAAATGGCAACAGTTAGTGATGCAAAGTTGAGGAAAGATGCATAACCAGAGACAAACTATTTACAAAGAGATTTAGAAGCATAAGAATGCTGACAGTTTTGAAAATCCCACCATCAAGGACATCTTTTCTTGTGAGGTACATGCAAGTTAGGCACATATAGCAAGATACATGATAATGCTACAGATTTTTCAAGTTCCTGAGCCATGCAAAAAGTTCAGCTAAACTGTCCAGGGGCTCCTTCACCTCCTAGCATCCCATGAAGAAAGCTCTGACTATACAGATAGATCCTCCTCTCCTGAGCAGCAATGCCAAAACAGCTAATTTTTCCCTTTAGATACTGCAGTTTGGAGGTGTGTAGTCTGTTATATTAAATTCATTACTTCCCTGTGTCACACACTTCACAAGGATCACATTACATCTGTCATGTGGGATTGCAAGGGTTTATGCTTCCTGGTGCTATGTGTAGGAGAAAAAGACAGTGTGGGTGGAGATAGGGCTGCCTGACCAGAAAGCAACAAATCCTCTTGACCCAACTCTCTGCAGAGGGGAAGAGGAAGAGTAAACACTTCTTGCCTGCAAGTACAGCCCCATTTCCCATCTCCCAGCTGTGTGCACGCTCTCAGCACTTTAATCTCAAAGATACATGCGCACAAACTCAAAACTACTAGGTCTCCTAGAGCAGGTCAGGGTTATGTTTTCTTTGCCACTCTCAAGACAAGTTAATAAAGAAAGAAACTTCTCTGAGACCTGCTGCAGCCAGACAGCTTTATGAAATGTACCAGGTAGCTTTATGAATGCCTATCAGGAAAAACTTAAATACTTCAGGTCAAGGAGTGTATGTGTCCAAAACACATGTGACTTGGAAACTTTTCTGCCTCCACCTTCTGGCAACAAAGCTGCTGCAGTGCTGGGGAGGTCAGTGAGGTTTCATCAGATAGCCATGGGCACTGGAAGGTTCCTAAGGGCCAAGGTCTAGAGCCTTGGCTTCACTAGCAACACTGAGAATCCTAATGCAAAGGTAGTGATCTTTCCTGTTGTCATTGTATAAGCTACATTATTTATTCCCACTTGGAACAGACAAAGTAAACACAGTATTTAAAAAATACTTTGCCTTCCTATATGAGACCTCTCAGTGGTTTTGGACCTGTGAAGCAATAGAGAGAAATATCTGCCAAAAAGTCCTCCCAGAGTAGGAAGCATTAGGAAAAAGTCTCAGGAAAGCCTAATCCCTCAGTATTTTTAATTCAGAAAAGTTTGGCTGAGTCTCCAAGCCCCTGGATACTTATGTGGATTGGAATCACTGATCTTTTTAAAAATTCAGTTTTCCCTCAGAAGGCTTGAAACTCTCTTCTTGCTGCTCATTTGAGTTTAGGTGAAGTCAAACAAGCTTTATTTCCCCACTGCCACTGCAGGCATGCCTACAGAACAGATAGGATCAGGCTGCCATGGATGATGGCAGAAATCTTGGCAAGGACTTTAGGTCAGGCTGTGGGATCCCACCAGGATTTTCAGGTATGTGCTCAGAGCACCAGTCCCTGCTGAAGCCTGTACCATTGTGCCTTCATACCTCTCACTAAAACTCAGCAAACTCCACAGTATCCTGTCCAAGCAGTTCAGTAAATGTGGATCACCAGCAGTAAACCAATTTTTTTTATGAGAGGCAAGGGGAACCGGATCTTGGCAATCCATGCTCTATTATCACTTGCCAACTTTGCTTTCCAAGGGTGGCAAAGTTCTGGCAAAAATAAATATATAAATAACTATCTGCAGCAATCAGCACAAGGGAAACAAACAGAGGAGGAAGCCTTGCCCAGCAGCAGGCTGAGAGGGGCTGATAATGAATGACTGATGATGATTACGTGTAATTTTTTACTTCCTGCAAAATGATAGATACTGGCCAAGTCAGCCCACAGCAGCACTGTCATAGAGCCAGGCTGGAAAGCCAGCTCAACAGCAGATCTCTGCTTCCACAATATGTGGAACATTCAGCTTCAGGAGGTGAGCTGCCCTGGGCACCCACAGGGCACCTTGCACACAGCAGCTCCTGGGCCACCACCGTGGGCAGCACGGCCCCTTGGCAGGAGCAGTCAAGGGAAAAGAATGGCAGGGGGATGCACTCAGAAGGGAAAGGAGAGGAGAAGAAACCCACATTACAAAAGTGCTTATGATTAATGAATTGGAGATGAGAGTAGAGTTTACATATGCACTTGGAGGGGAGGAAAGGATGTCCGCAAGCCTCTTCCATGACAAATGCAGGCAAGAAACAGGGAGGAAAGAGCTATTAATCAGTGGTACAAAGAGATTTCTTTTCCCCCAGGACAAGCCAGTCCAGGTAAACTGCTTGAAATTTCTACTTCCAGCTTGCCCTTTACAGAGGTCTGCTCGGCAGGCCCCACCACTCTCTGCAATGAGCCAGTACCCTTTAAGTCCAGCACCTCCTTTATCTCCTCACACAAAGTGGAAATGAGTCCTAAAGACGGCATATGAATGAAATCCTTCATCTTCATGTTTAAGCCACTCTTGTTATTCACGGCGCACCTTACAAGCATGGCCACCTGCCAGTCAAACAAATACCGCTCTGCCAAGTCCCCTAAACAGCCATCTGATCCTTTCCTAACTGCTGTTTAGAGTTGTTTAGGGGTGCCCATGGAGTGATGATTAACAGCCCCAGGCGCTGTGCAAGCGCTTGGAATATGCATTTCTTTCTAGTAGGGACATTTTTTCTTTCATATTTTTATTGGTTGTGTTTTATTAGTCACATTGCTCTTCAGCCTCCCTGCAGCATTGGCAGCAGTGCCATTAGCTGGAGATGGAGGTGCGTGTCCTCCCTTCATGGCTGAGGTGAGGTACCACAATAAAGGCAATATCAATAAACAGTACATTGCAGGAAATTAATAAGCAGCGTAGAGTTGTCAGCCAATAGCGACTGCAGAATTGGTAACACGTTTAATATCAAGTCGTTTCTTGTTTTGGTTGCTAAGAAAGCATTTAGGAGTCTCGACAGAATGCAGTAAAACTGCCTGGAGAAGGCACACAAATATTAAGGGGAGTCCATGAACATTAATTACTTAATAAGAGCCTGTAATTATCTGACAACTGGAGCACCTTGCTTGATCTGACATATGTAGTGGTCCTCCCTTGCACCAGCTGCAAGAAACACTGTGGAAACATTGTCTGATAAAATATCCTGGTCTCTTACCCCAGTATCTCAGAGATTCCCACAGCAGGGTAAAGCCTCTCAGCGTCCCAGCAGTTAGATAAGCCTTTCCATACCACTTTACAAATGGGCAAGGACACATAGGGACTCTTGGAATACACTGAGATAAAAAAGAAAAGCATCATCATTCACCATGACTCTCATACAGAAATAAGTTTTTTAATTCTTGGCTTTGTCTGGAGCATGACTTTCCCTACATAAAATAAAGATGACACCACACCTCATCACGAGCACAGAGGTCCCCCATGATGACGACCAACACGTCATCTGCCTAAAAGGCACTTCCATGTCACTGCTGACACTGTTTAATACTAAGCCATGAGCATCACTGCCTGCAAGAGCGCAGTCTCAGGTGCAAATTCCTCAGCAGCGAGGACACGCTTTCCCTGCACACAGGTGCAGAACAGAGCACAGGAGGAGGCTGATTCTGCCTGATGTTTTTAGGTGCTGCTGTAATCCAGCCAACAAAGAGCCTGAGCACACACAGAGAATTCTCCAGGTACAATGGCTGAGGCACACGAATAGAGAAGACTTTATACACTGCCTGCAGATTTGCAAGGACAAATAAGAGATTCTCCTACAGCTAACTTATTTTTCTTTTTTTTTTTTAATTTCCAGAACTTTCTGGAATTCTTTATGTCTTGTTCCTTTTATTAACTTATTTAAAGGCATGAAGGAAGAAATTATGTGAAGGAAAGAACAGAAGATTAACATATTTCCAAACATGCTATAAAAAAAAATTTAAATCACCTGGTCCGTACCAGAACTTCACCAACTAAATTGTTAAAGGGGGGGTGGAACCCTGTTCAACATCCCATCCAGATGGTAGTTCCAGTGCTCCGTGGTCAGCCTGTTTATTAATGAACATCTGTTTTCCTTACAAAATGGGATGGACTTTCTACTATAAATTCTCCTTTCATATATTTCTTGGAAAATGACATTTGGAGTTATTCGCTGTCACAGAGATAAGCCAAATTTATTTTTAATTTTGGAAACTGCATATTAATTATAACATTTCTGTCACTCACTAGATTATTGATGAATGTATTACTAAAACATACAGCTAGTTGAATACTGAAAAACCAAAAATATTACTTTCTCTTTGAAAATATTTGGCTCCAGTCCCTTTAGTTGTCCTTTCCTTTTGGCTTTCTGCATAACTGGATGAATGCTGCTGGTAAAAATGGTAATGGACATCAGACTTCAAAATACTATACACATAGTGTTAGAAGTCCTTAAAACAATCACTATATTTCAGCCCATCACTGTTTGGCCATGGATAGTTTTTGAATAGAAAAATGGCTTTATTGTAATTCAAGGTAAGTTTCTCCTTAGCTGTAACCATATCTTATAATTTACTGAATGTTATACATTAAATTACATAAACTATTGAGATTTGGTAACCTAAAAGGCAATTAAAATTGGGAGACAGACTAATTATAACTACAGAACCATATGTAGGGCAATATTTTTATTACAAATGAGAATGTGATGGAGAATTTCAATCCTGTCTCACAATTTTGAAACACAACATCAAAAGAAGTTGAAAGGGAATGTTTGGATGCAACCACTTGAAAACTAAGATTTTGATTTAAATCCAAAAATATTTAATTTTCTATTAATGTTATTCACTTTCTAAGGATCTGAAAACTCATCTAGATTTTTTTTTTCTCAAGACGAAGTCTCTTTTAAATCTGTGGTGCTGACCAATAGTGATCTTCCAATATCTTTCTTTTTGTGCTCTGATATTACCTTAGGAAAGAAGTAAGCTGGGAGCTGGTATATGTGCTTATGAAAAAAGTTTCAAAGACAAAGACAAATGATCTTAGTTTTTTTGGTTGGTTTTCTTAAACAGGAAAAGTTCATGTCTTTGAATTTATAAGGAATACATGTATGTGCATGGGGGTGTGTGTGTACAAGCATGTCTTGGTTTCTATGTTCAGCCTGGTATTCAAAGCAGATCACTTATCTTCAGTTAAATGGCTTTTGCTATGACACATAACAGATCTAAACACTTTGAATAAATAACAAGTTACTTGTTTCCTGAAAGCCACAATACTGAGGGCACTGGAACTGTGCTACTTAGAAACCATGGCTCCTTGCTACTTTCAAATTATTTAGCACAGCTGCCATCAAACTTGGCTTTTCAGCTCCATGGTAAGGATTTCAGCTAAAAAATATTTTTAAAATGGGCAAAAATGCCCCAAGAAATCAAATGCATCAGACAAAACCCAGACAAGACAGGTAATTAAGTTGTGACGTTGTCTGTGTTTTCCATCCTGCAATCTGCTCTTTCAAAAAGTGTGGACATTACCACAGGGCACAGGGCGAAGGAGAACAGTACTGACCTCCAGAGAGGAGCTCTTGGGAAGGTGTTTGAATTGAGGACCTCCCTTTTTTCTGACTGCTTTCTGTCCCAGGTAATTAGGATTGCCACACCAGGACCTAACCTCATGCAGGCAGAGAGGGACTGGCTCAGGTGTAGCTACAGCTGGAAAGCCCAGGTAGATCAGATGCTGAGCAAATCCCAGACATCCTACAGCAGCAACCAGGCAGCTTCCAGCTTCCCCCTGTGTTTGCCATCCTTTCCTGCTCTCCTGCCCACTCCTCTCACTTGGGAGGATTGCACCATCCAACAGCAAGGTGCTCAGCAATGGGTAAGAGCTCTGCCTCTGGTGCGAAGTTGTGGCTAGAAGAGTTTTGGCATTCAACCTGAAGTTTAAATGAGCACCTAGATACCTAAATGCCCCAACCTAAATCCACATGAACTTCAGAGAGCAGAGTTAAGCCTAGGATTTTGCGTCTACAGACGATAAGCAGAAAAGAAGTTTTAAATATTGGCCTTACATGCTACTGAAACAGCAAGTGAAAACCACACAGAAAGTTCTTCCTTGAGGGAGGCTTGCAGCTGAATCGAGGAGCAGAAACTGCTCTCGGGTCTGTTCCATTACAGATGACATAAGTCATATCATTTTTCTGTGCCTCACTGCCACCTTTGGACTACTCTGTTCAGGCAGTAAACAGTTTCCAGAAGGAATCTTCCCTGGCTGTGTCCTGGTTGCTCTGAGTTCAGTGGAGCTCAGCTGAAGCAGTATTGTAACTATCTGTTTCTCTGCTGCAGCAGCAAATCTCTAATTATAAGCTTAATTGAATGGCCTCAAAAACAGGGCAGAGCATCATCTCCTATGCATATACATTTAATAAAAATGGGACTGCGAGACAGAGCTGTTACAGCTTGCCTCTTTCAGAGAGAAAATTAAACTCAATGGGAAATTTCAGTATTTTCAGGGTCAGCTCATGACACCCCTGCACTGCTGTGTGTGGGAGACATGCATTTTAAGCCCCAAGGTTCTTTCAAAAATCCTGGCCTCAGTAGTTAACACTGTTTTATCACCAATCAAGAGATCCTTTCTAACCCTAGGGGAAGTCAGTGTGATCTGCTGGATAACAGAATGGCCTGGAACTGTAGGGATTTGCTTTCTAATGCCAGCTATGCTATTAGTTAACTGAGATGACCTTGAGTACATCATCTCACTCTGCAAAGCTTTAATTCCCCATATGAAAATGGAGATCCTGACAGTTGCTTCATTTTTAAAGAACTTGAAGATCTACTGGTAAAGATGTCTTAGGTAACAGGCTAATATTATCATTAATAACTCACAGTCCTTATGCAATATTCTCTGTGCCAAAGATTGAAGCCATTCAATTTGCAGAACTGCCATTAATTGCTCTCTTGCTTTTAAAAAAGCAGAATAAGTTTTGAAAAACTCTTTCAACAGAAGTAGTGTAGGCAAAATCAAGACCAGCTTTCATGTGAGACTGGTGGAATTTTTTTTTTGTGCAATTGCTTACAACAGAATGAAGGTAGGTCCACTGACCTGAGGAACTTCCTCCCCATACTCTTTCAGGAGTGATCTTAAAAAATGCTCTTTTCAGGTCCTCAATCACCAAGTCTCTAATTAAGTGAAAAATATTTTGACCCTTTGCTCAATTTCAGTATTTTACTCAAAATAGTGTAATGCATTTTAATTAAATGTAGACTTTAGGTGTGAAGGTTTTTTCTTTCCTCACTGGCACCCTCAAGGTACCAGGAAGCTGCAAAAGAAAGTAGCCTGCTTGCAGGGGGTTTTAAATAAAAAAGGTTTTAAAAATGAAAACTCTCATTTGTGCAAAGCAAATGTTTGGTAGGTAAGTCGCAAGTTCTTCTTCTTATTCCATAATTAGAAGTGAAATGTTCTTTAATGATCAGTAATAACATTCAAGCTATGCTATTTTGCAACTAATAATCATATACAACAGCGTGGGGGCATGACAGCTAGGAAAGTTTTTCCAGCAAAACGTATTGGCCACGTATCTATCTGCCTTATTTTCCAGTTCCTTGGCTTTTCAATCCAGCTTTTATGCTAGAAATTTGAGACAGAGTGGAGAAGGAGTTAGTTACCTTCTTAAGGACAGAGTTTTAAAGGAAGGCTGCTGAGTAGCTCAAATCATTCCCATACAGAGCAGTGTATAATAGATTTCTCTTTCTTGCTTGTTTGTGTCAAACAGAAAAGCTGGAGATGTGACTGCATGATTCCTTTAGTCCTGAAAAGCCCTAAATTCTTTCCAAACTCACCCAGTGTCATGCAAATGGGGGAAACTAACACAGAAAAAAGAAAAGAGAAAAAAACCAAAAAAAACAAAACCAACCACAGGTCATCTAGACCTAGCAACCTAGCAATGTGCATCAATTTTGCTTGCAAATGAAGGAATAAATTCATCATTGCAAAGGCAGCATTAGTTACCATAGGCTTGCACCATTTCCAAGATTTCTCCGGGGGTGAGAATACAGCTTTCCAGAGCCAGCTTCTCCATTAGGCTTTTAACCACAATGCTTCCTTGTTTTCCCAGCGAGGAGTTAGATTTAGAAGCACAGGGAGGACAAATAAACACACAGGAAAAACACCAACCCTCTAGTTAAATTAAACTAAAACCTAAGTGAAGCCTCAGTGGGAAGCCTACTGCACAAATTGGATCTCCAAATGCAGAAAAAATTAATTATGTGATGCACAGCAATGAAGTAAGCAACACCTTGAAGTTAACCTGGACAGAGTTATTGATTCAGCAAAAAAATAAGCACTTTGTTTCACCCTCTCTGTTGTTCTAATGTTAGCTTGGACAGTTGCCTGACCATTTCCAGATAGCATTTAGTTCATTTGCAGCTGTTCTAAATGTGCACTCCTCTCCAAGAGGTCTCACAAAAAAACCTGATCCCATCTGAGTTGGTGTGTTGGTTTGGGAGAAAATACCACATGCGCAAAAAAAGAGTTTGTTGTAAAAACAGCAGGACAGACCTTGCCACCAGCCTAGAGCTCAGAAGTGGATGGATCTTAAAACCCCTAGGAAAGCAGAAATGCTCAAGCAGTTTTGCCTACCACTGCTCCAACAACACCAGTAAATCACTAGAAAGTGATGAGCCTTCTCCTACCCCAAGAAGTCATATTTAGCCCTGTCCTACACAGATTTCTGCCATCTCCACTTTTACATGCTGTATAAATGGGAATCCTGTCTAAGAGAGATGATTTGGACTGCATGTGTGTGATGCAGGGATCACACAGCTGACCCACACAGCTGAGCCCTGGTCAGGAGGGCTCTCTGCAGCCTGAGAGCCCTCCTGACCAGCAGTGTCTGTCCCACTGCTTGGAAACTCTTGGGGAGTCACAGCCTTGCTGGCCAAAAGCACTGTGTTCCCAATCCACCATGCTGATCACAGCCAGCATTAACTCCTGGGGCAGCTCCACACTGGGGGGCTGCCACAGCTCACTATGACCCTGTCCCTGTGGTCACTCTGCCTCTCTGCTCAGCCACACTCATGCCTCCTGCCTGCCTTTCAGTGCCACCTTCCACTTAGCAGCACTGGTCTAGCTACTGGCTTTGAGCTTTGAATCCCTAAATAATTTGGATCCATCTCCTCCTAGAGATCCATCCAGTGGTATTGTCTTGACTGACAGAGCCCCAAATTACCTGAGAGTAAACTCGGCTACAAGACAGTTCATGTGAAGGGTTTTTGGTTCCAGACTTTTTATTTCCCTCCTTGGTTTAGCAGAGCCAAGATTTATTGACCTTCAAGCCATGCCACAAAACCTTGCTGTTTTTCTTGGCTCTTCTCAAGGAGGCTATGGAGGCAGACCAAGGCACTATGGAACTTTGTGCTGGAGTACTTTTTCAGACATTGAGCTATTAAAGTCTCTGTGCTTTATAATGATGTGCTGTTGTGTCTTAAGTTTCAGATCCACCCCCACTACTTCTATTGCAAGAGTTTTTATACAAACCAAAAATAATCAATCAATATATTATTCTTTATGGACAGTGGTAAAATTCCATTATTTGTGGTTGGCTCATGTTTTTTCCTTCAGCTTCCAGTGCTTTACAGGAACATGAAAGAAATTAAGACACATTTAAAAGAAAAAAATTACCATTTGCTTCTTACTTGGCAGACTAGTCAGGACCAAAACATTGCACATAGGAGGTTCTAATCAAGTTTCTCTTTTCCTGTCCTCTATGTTTCAACAATGAAGACAAAGTGAAATTTTCCACTGTTGTAATTAGGAAGAAAACAACTTTGTCGCAGAATGAAAATGAGTCCCTCCACACCAGCACTGCAGAGTCCTTTCAGCTGACTCACAAACAGGCCTGAAAGAGGATGATCTCACTTTGTAGAAAATCCTAACAGCTGACATCTTGTGGATTGAAGTGTGTCAACACTAAGGCATTATTCTTTGCGATAGGAAAAACATTACAGTCATGAGGCTGGAATGAGGATACAGAACTCTAAGTATGGTGATGCAGTATTTCCCTTTAGAAAGAAATGAAAATGTATATTGATTCCCTGAAAACTTTTCCTGGGAGTCGAGTCTGTTAGGCTGTGAAATTTTTTAGACTTGAGAGAGTCCGTAGTAGAAGGTGGGGGGGAAGTAGTAAAAAACTCTATGAAGCTCATTGAAGACTTCTGTTGTATTTATTAATTCTAGGCAAAACCCCAAATGAACTAGATTTACAAAATGAATTAGATTTGGCACTGTAAATTTTGTCTTTGCTATTTTTGCCATTAACCTTGGCACCCAATGAAAATGCCAGCTATGGGTCAGGTACCAGCAGTCAGCTACAGGTGGAATTCAAAGAAAATGGCATGGCCCCCCCCAAAAAAGCCTAAGACAGCTCAGGTGAATTGTGCTCACAAGCAAAAGAGCTGGCGTAAAATCTGCTCCTCAGACTTATTTAGGGGCTTGACTCTATAACTGAAGCTTAGCATTTCTCTCCCCTGGAGTTTTAGAGCCATGTAGCACTCCCTGGACTTCGAAGAAGCAAGAAACCAAACCGCAAGTACCTTCTTCAATGGAGTTCAAGTCTCCCACATCCTAGTTTGCCAGTCTAAATAACTTATATTAATTAAGCTAAAAGAATAATAACCTCCATAATATAATTTCTGAGCAGTATAATCTATTAAAAGAATCCCTAGCATATTAAATCCTAGTTACAGAATATAGCACGTGAGTCTTACTAGGTCTTAAGCTAAGGCTAAGCTCAAAGTGTTTCACATTATCAAAAGAGCTGATTTCGCATACAATACAAAAATAGCCAAGAATCTATGCAATTAATGAGGGTCTCTCTAGCATCAAAGAAGAGCTATGAGGTTTAACAATTCATATATAAGTAACTACAAGGACAGCTAGTCACAAGATTCTCCCTGGTCCCAAGTTATGATGGTAGAAAAATTAAAGTATAAAACCCCGAAACAGAATTACTTTCTGGCTTGTACTTTCAACTTCCAACATTTGACCTTGGATTATCACTACAAGGAAATTTTCCTTTTCTAAAAAGCTCTCTACACCCACGAGTCACCCGTGACTCTGTCCCTCTGAACACCAGACTATATGACTATGTCAAATATCATGACCCCTGAGCATGGCTTGAACTTCAATTTCTCCAGTTCAGCACTTTCATTTCCAAAGGGGAAGGAAACAACCATTTTCAATAAATAGAAAAGAAACCAGTTTCCAACACAGGAAACAATGGATTCTCAGAATTTTGAGACCTGGAGCAGAAGAATACCACAGGGCACTAGCTATGAAGTGGGCTAGGAGAGCAAGAAGCATATGACCAATGAAAACCTTGACAGTCTGAATATATGATACTACATCATTATGATTTCAGGTAGCCAGTACAGTTAAATGCAGTTAAGTGCTTAAGTGACAAAAAACCAGAAAAGTTAGTCAAAGTTGTCATTGACTTTGATGTCTATTTTTAACACACTCAGTCCCCTGGTGCCTTTAAGTTGTTGCAGGTTAATTAATGACTGCATAAATGTAAAGAGCTTTACATTTCTTTTCATTTAGGGAAAGCAGACTATGTTTCAGGAAAACAGAAAACTCACCAATGCCAGTTATCCAAAATGATTCAAGGCAAAATATAGACACAAAGTCCATCAGTAATACAGTAGGGCAAGGACATTGAGAGTGACTTTGTTCAGAAAAAGGGGCATACCATTCCCAGTGAATAAAGTTAATCAATTCTCAAGGCCTCTTTTTTTTTTTTTTTTTCCTCCATGAGTTACCTGTAAAATCCCAGTTACTTCAAGTTTGCTTAATGTAGCCCTTGGATTCTTCATAAGCATATGGCACAAATATTAATGAGTCACTGTTGCCCCAGTGTAATTGGTCATCTAACCAAATGGCTCTGTTTGCATTCCTTGATTGGATTACCTCATTTTCTTTACAGAAGTGTCTAAAAATTGATTGTAGCTTGGTTTTTTCAGGAGGTTTTTTCATTACCAACCCCATCTTCACCCAAACTACCTATCCTAACTTGCCATCCTTACAATTATTTCCTACCCCTTATGTTCCTATGAAATAAGATCATTCTTTTTCTCCAGTTTTAATTATCTACCTATGATAATGAGCCTCACTGTGGTAGCTTTAGCTAAAATTACTCCCATGGATGTTTTTTGCACACTTGTGATTAACACTTTTTCACTTTTTCCTTCCTTGACTTCAGTTGCTCAGCTAAACATTCACAAATAAGAGCCTACAAGAGGGTGTGTATTCCAGTTAAACAACTATATGACTATATGACTATATGTATTTTATATGTCTTTTCTTTTTTTTTTTTTTTTTGTATATTCATCTTGCTGGAGGCAAAAGAAACCTCTAACATCTATAAAGATCTGAACCACACATGACAACAACCATTCCTCCCAGTGTTAAATGCTAATACTTTTAGATAAACAGAACTTATTTATATTAACACCATCTGTGGGACTCTGATAATATTGGGGGAGGAGATTAATTTATCTTGCATTTTAAATAGAGATGGCCCCTGGCGTAAAAATCCAGATCTAGCTTTTAGCCATCCAGTTATCAGGGAATTTCACATTCAGGGTACTGCATCCCTCACCAGAATGTCCCCACAGTACCAATGGACAAGTGCTAGGAGGTGACATAATTGCAGCCCAGATCAGTTCACCCTTCTCCCCAAAGCATACAGCATGTCCAGATGGAGCACAACGCAGAACTCCCCCAGCAATGAAAAGACTAAGAGTTAGGATTGAAACTTATTTCTAGGTTTTTAATTAGCATATTATATTACATAGGGATCTCACAATTTTTTTTTTGTAATCTTTCAAGATTACTGTTGCACTTAACTGTCTCTGGAAAACAGCATGGAGCTTCACTTCTGGACAGAGGTTTTCAGACCCAGCAAATCTTGACTGAAAGACTACTCCAAACCTGCTGCTATCCCTTTGATTCCTCATTTCGTTCAGGGTCACTTGTGCAGCACAAATGAAGGAAGGGCACCTAGGACAGGAAACCACAGCAGCCACTGTACTGTGTTAACCCTTGCTCAGTATTTCACTTGGTAAGTTGCTAACTTTTATTATCCAAAGTACTGGCTGTTATACACTCAATAGCTACCCCTGGCAAAGCCACTGAAACAGAAGTGAATGGTATGGGTGACTAGTAAAGGAAGTCCTCTCCCTTCCAACAAGGCAAGGTGTTGCTGCTCAGGAATTAAGTGTCCCATACAACACTGTGGAAACACTGGCTCTGTGACACCCCATAATCTGCACAGCCACAGCCTAAGGGAAAAGGAAAATGATGCTGTGACTTTAAATCCTACACCCTGCTTTCTTTGGGGTACATACTCCTTTACCCACCTGAACAGCAACAGTAGATGGTGTATTTAATTAAAGAAATCTGAAATGCCACAAAAAATACACAAAGCAGATAAAATCAACATTAAATTCCATCTACAACATTTTTTAACTCAGAATCACTGAATATTCTGAATTGGAAGGGACCCATAAGGATCATCAAGTCTCTTAGAACTCTTAGTTCTGCTCAGGACCATCCCCAAGAATCATACCATGTTCCTGAGAGGATTGTCCAAGTCCTTCTTGATTGTCCAAGTCAGGCTTGGTGCTGTTACCAGTTGTCTGGGGAGCCTGTTCCAGTGCCCAGCCACCCTCTGGGGGAAAAATCTTGTTCTATCATCCAGCCTAACCCTCCCCTAACACAACTTCAGGCCATTCCCTTGGCTCCTGTTATGGTCACAAGAGAGAAGAGGTCAGTACTGGCCCTTCCATTTCCCCTAATGACAAGTTCTTTAATACCTGCCAGAATATTCTTCCCATAACTTTTCCAGGCACTTATTTGTGAGGAGAGGAGAGGAGAGGAGAGGAGAGGAGAGGAGAGGAGAGGAGAGGAGAGGAGAGGAGAGGAGAGGAGAGGAGAGGAGAGGAGAGGAGAGGAGAGGAGAGGAGAGGAGAGGAGAGGAGAGGAGAGGAGAGGAGAGGAGAGGAGAGGAGAGGAGAGGAGAGGAGAGGAGAGGAGAGGAGAGGAGAGGAGAGGAGAGGAGAGGAGAGGAGAGGAGAGGAGAGGAGAGGAGAGGAGAGGAGAGGAGAGGAGAGGAGAGGAGAGGAGAGGAGAGGAGAGGAGAGGAGAGGAGAGGAGAGGAGAGGAGAGGAGAGGAGAGGAGAGGAGAGGAGAGGAGAGGAGAGGAGAAAACCAGATTATTCTCAAAAATTAAATTAGTCTCATTAAAATAACTCAAAACAAAAGTCGGTTATCATATACCAGTATATCCTTCCTGTGACCTTTTAACTTATTGACTGCATCCCACCCACAGCCCTTTTGATTAGAGAACTTGGATTCAGTCTGTAAAGGCAGGGATAAAAAGGCACATTTCAGTAATGAGTGGCTGTATATGCACAAAGACATCACATGAACAAAGAGGTATCGACAAGCAAGATCCTTGAATTTTGCTAACACTTGAGTGTTTAAGTAAAGCTGAAAAACAATATTCTTTTCTTTTTTTTTTTTTTTTTACTTAGTGTCTAGGGTTTGCAAGTATGGGAAAAAATAGATCTATAAATAAAACACATAAAATTCTTTACATTCATCTCTGAGCTGGACAAGAGGGTTGCAGAGGAAAAATGGCTGCTGTTTGTGCCAGACAGGATGCTGTGCACTTGTATACACAATGCATGCCTTGAAAACATAGCCAAGCTAATTTATGCACTGGGAGCAACATAAGAGCGTGAGTGCCACCAGCACCATCAAGGTGAATTTTCTCTCAGGTGTCTGCACCTCACTCAAGTACCTCCCCACAGCCCTCCACGAGGATGCACTGCACAGACACACACACACCTTCTGCAACACGCTGCGAGGTGTCTGAGAAGCAGAGTTGGTAAGTAGATGCAATGCTGCAGGAGGAGAGATTGAAAGGCAGTCGAGAAAGGCTCTGATACGTCTGAGGCAGGATCACGTACGTGTGAGCACTATGTGTGAACCTGATACATGCCAGGCAGCATCATGAAAGTAGCAGTGGGTAAGTGTGCCTAAGGATTTTTCAATCAATAGCCAAATATATCCACATCTCCTGGTCACCCCACACCAAGCTTCCACTCCAGATCTCGGGAACAGCAGCAGTTCGGGAGGGCAGGACCTCCAATGCTGCTGCACAGCAAAAAGGAATGGATCTGAGAGAGCAGCAACAACCATGAGGGAAGCGAGGATTAGAAGCGAGGGAAGGCACTTGTGTTTGTGCCTGGTTTCCTAAGAGCTGTGTATGTTTGTGGCTCTATGTCCCTGGAAAGCGTGCAGTGGGAAGGAGTGCCAGCAGTTGTCTGATCCCCGCAGGAGAGAGGGTGCTGCAGAAGGGAGACTCACTGGAGCTCTGCACTCCCTTAGCCCAAGCAGAAATCCATGGGAGGCTACAGGGATGTGAGAAATCACTCTGACCACAGATTTCACCTGGCAGTCCGACATTGTTTATCAGCATAATAAAAAGTGCCAATACTTACCACCTGTCTAAAATACGCAGTAATAATAAACAGATTTACAGGGCATATTATGGTCAATGATGAGATATTAATTTATAGCCCTGGAAGGAGAGAAGGAAGGCAGAGGCTACGGTGCCTTATGGGGGCAAAGCTTGCTGGGGATGAGGCCAAGGCCTTTTCTTCTCTGATGAGAATGAATGGAAGATTGCATTAAGATTTTTTTATTTTTGGTGAGACCTTTTTTCTAGTCTTAAAATAATATCCCTGCCAATATGATCAAGTTACAGAAACAAACAGCCAGGATATTACCTTTCCATTCCTATGTCAGCTGGTAGTGTCTGCACTAGAGCATGTGTTGATTTTGTGCAGAATTAAAGACAAATAAATCCAGGTGTGTCTATAGGGGGAAGTCAGGGCTCCGTGGGGCTGGGATGGTGGGGGATCCTCATGGGGGTCTTTAAGGGTGGTTCCAGGGAGCCAGGACACATCCTACCCCCATACAGGAACTGGGAAGTCGTGGACACCAAGGCAGTCCCATTCCTGGGCACCAGGTACTGCCCTGGAGACTGGGAAAATGCAGGTCCCCACCAGGCTTAAGGACCATGGCCAGCAGGGTCAGGCTGTGGGGACCTGAAGACTGGCCCTGGTGCAGCATCACTGGGACAGCTCTGAGGGTTGGGATGGGGTCCTGGGCCATGGGCAGGTGAGGGGTGGGGCAGAAAGAGGCAGGGCTGGGGATGCTTTTGGGACCCTGGCAACCAAAACATGCAGTGCTCTCTCACCAGCCTCTGCACCAGTGGCTTAGCTTTTTGCTGCTACCTGCTAATCCAGCTCTGAACTAGAGCATTTGTGGGGTGTTTTTTCTTCCCACTTTGGGCTGTTTCCCCCATGGAAAGTGAGAAGCCATCCAGGAGCTGCCATTGCCACCAACACCACACCCCCAGCAAAGGAAGATCTATCTCAGAATGCACAGGGTTCTCCCAGTGCTGCCTAAAAACTGAATAAAACCTCAGTACTTCTGGTGCAAATTTGGATATGTGGACTCTCTGCCAAGCAAAAATATATAAATTCTTTGTGCAAGGAAGCATTTTTACCTAAAAAGTCAGAGTCACCTTCTACCCATGAATAAGAGCTTTGTGAGTATCCCAGCACAACAGAAATTGCAGGTGATTGCTATAAGCGATGTGTTTAAAGAGATTTATTCTATTTCTTAATTTGGAAAAGCAACAATTATCTTCCAGGGCAGGGTTTCACTTTTTTATCCCTGGAGTTTTTACAGAAGCTTGCTGTGGTCAATCAGGCCACCCATGTAGGACATAACTTCACAAACATCACTGATAATCTGCATAATACAAAGAACCTACGTTCTGTTTTGCCTTTAGGTTAACATCACCTGTAAAAACACTACCATTTGAAAAGACCAGGCTGTGTATAGAATGGTAAGAGCTGACACTGACTCAGTCAACAGCTGCATGTTTTTCTATGTTATGGTAGTGGTAAGACCACAGATAGCTAGGAAATTTTGGAGAAAGAAAGGCTATTTTTTGCCATAAAATTTCAATTAGCTCAAGTTTAATTTAAGGTCATGACTATCAAAGGGGTCCACTATTTTCCAGAAAATTTTATGACTCGAGCTCATCGTAGGAAATAACTCTAGGTTTAAATCAAAAGAGGACAATGTCTTACTACCATATCAACAGCTTCCTACAGGGAGCTCTCAACCTATAGCTTTAGACCTGCAGTGAAATGGGGAGGCAGCCTGATATGTAAAAACGTGGTTACGTACAGCAGCAACTGAGTGCTCCCTCTTTATTGTGTGGGGCCATCGAGGATCAGACCTGGGTTTCATTTCACTGGGGTTTCCCTCGGTTGTCTTGCAGCACAGCTGGAAGAGGAAGGCAGATGGAGGAGCACACCTTCCTCTGACTTGTGCCCTCCTGTTGGAAGGTGAAGATGGACTCCAAGTGCTCATGTACAGGAAGGAAAAAGAAAATTTATAAAAGTTATAGCATTTAAAGAACTGTGGGGTGCCTTAAAGCCTGAGCTCTTTGCCACATGTTCCCAGGGTTAAGCAGATTAATGGTCAGGTTTGTAGCCATGTTTTGACTAACTCCAACTCACTCATGCTTAGATTTCAGTAGAGCAAACAATTCCTAGCAGTCATGTTAGGTACAACTTATATTCAAATACCTGTGGCCTGATAAAATCTTTCTGCAGTGAGCGATAATTAGGACATTATAATACAATGGCAAGTCCCAGAAGAGAGAAACACTGGGATGGTGCTATTTAAATGTAAATACAAATTTTGCTAATTGTCTTGCAAAAAGATTGGGAGCTTCATTCAGTTTTTGGGTCAGAAATGTTTTATTACAAAGAACACCAGAGAGCAAAGATGCTTTAAAACAATTTTCCTGATTATTTGGGGCAGGGATTAGACCAATTCATTGCTTCCCCACACATTTGTTCCATCTTTCTATAGCATAATATGGGGTGTCACTCTTGGAAACAAAATAAAGTCTCACATATTGGTGAATTAGAGAGCAAACACATTCTAGAAATCCCACTTGGAAATTTTTCTGGCATGCCATGTGAAGTCAAATGCAAGATTTCCACATCACTCCCCCCTGCCCTTTAGTTCTCTCAAAATTATTTAGAACCAGCCTCACAGCCTACCAAACATGTATGCTTTCTCTCTCTCTCACACACACACATATACACCCCCCCACAGCCACACTGGTGTGTGCATACATCTCTCCAGCTGTGTCCCGGAGGTTCCTGGGAGCCTGAAGGGAATGCTCATGAAACATGACTTTCACAGATTCTCCGTCCATCTGGAACACTAGGGCAGCATATGGCGGGCAGCGCAGTAACTGTTTGTGGACATGTCAGACTTCTTTGCCTTGTGTATTACCTGATTAAGGTAAGACAAGATGTGCTGATATAAACCTCTTTCTCCCACATTAACCCTCTCCAGTTTTATTTTTCAATTTTAAAAGGAAGCATTTTTTTGGCTAGCCCTGCAGGGGTAGTATCCCCTGAAAACTACAAGAATGTTCACATAAACACATTGTTGATACAATTATACCGGCTTTGCATAGACAGAGATAAAAAAAGAAAGGTGTGCAAGGGAAGAATGTTTTTTAATATAAATTGTAGGGTTATCCCTGGGGCTGGGGAAAAAGTACAGTTAAAAAAAAAGATTAGGAAATAATAACTAAAGCTGCATGCTTTATTACTTCAGGTAAAAATATCTTATGAATAATATAATCATTGTCTCTGGTTATTGGGTATGAAAAAGATAAGTGTAATCAGTGTACTGTGATACAGGAACATTAACACTTTCACATTGACTGGATACAGACTTAGAAACGAGTTAAGAATCACCGGGTCATCTAAGTGGAGGATTATTCTACACACAAGCCCCTAGGTCAATTTAAATTATTTAATTCATCTTGGTGACTGCAGGGGCCTAACCATCCCTGTGCCTGCATTTTTATCTTGCCGTCCTCTTAGCATAAGTTTAATTCTGGGGGACTAGAATGGCTAGACTAACAAGACAGTGCACCAAAATGCAGACACTGGCTCTTATAGGGTTAATGATAGAACCACAAAGAGAAATGACTCAAATTATACCAAGGACATTTTATTACCCAGCAGCCTTAATCAGTATATATATATTTTTTACACATTATTATACCAAGGGTCCTTTCAGTGCTCATTGGCTTGTTACAAGCATTAAAAGAGGGGACGATGCTTTGCAATTAAATCCATATCTTACTCTGAGTCCTGCTATTTTCTTTGAGAAGAGCTGGGAGGAAGCAGACAGATGCAGCTAAAAGCTGTCCAAATAATACTGGAAAAGCAGGTGAATGAGTCCACTGGCATGCCACACTTTCACTCATTTCTTTCACAGAGAATTAAGCTCAGTAGTCATTCACCCTCAGACCAAATTTAGTGCCAGGGCAGGCAGGGTTTTGTAACCCTGCCCAACCCCACCACTCGTGAGCACCAGGCTGCTTTCACCAGGCTGGGTATCTGTAATACTCACACTGGTGTGTTTTGGAGATGTGAAAATTTAGTATGATATTTAAGGATGAAACACATAATGGAGAATTGACAGCTACCCGACCCCCTTATGTGAAGCGTTACACTCCGAGTTTGCAGCTAAGCAAGCACCATCCGAGGCAGTGTTACACATGCTGTTGAATGTTGCCTATCAGGTAGGATTCAAACCTTGATACACGTTGCTTTGTAGCTCCAAAAAGGAAACTATGCCCAGGAAAGGAAACTATGAGAAGAAACTTGGCTCTCTTAATATTGCACTTTTCCTTTATCCAACTCACGTTGTTCAGTTCACTTTAAATTCTAAGCATAAAAACATCCCAAACCTGATGGATAATTTACCAGAAACAATCACCTTTTTTCTTTTTGTTGCCTGCAGATCTGTACTAGCTCAAGGTTGTGTGTTGAGTGACTCAGCCTTGGCTTGCTGGAAGCACATTCACAGAAGGTTTTCTCTCGAGAACTTTGTTTTGAGTTAAACCCAAAACCTGATTCATACAAAGAGTTAAATCTGGTAGTTGGTTTGGTTTGTGGATTTTTTTCCCAAAAGCAGAACAGAAGTCTCAGGCACTTCTGCAGTGTCAAAGAAATTCAGATGTGAATAAAGCTTCTGCAATTTTAAATCACAGTAATGTTTCAGAATTGGTTAAAAATATCTAATAAAAAAAATAAAAAGCAACGAAACCACTTAGTTCTGGAGTAAGAAAAGAAAGGGCTGTTTTGTTTTGCTGGGGTTTTAGGGTTTTTTTAAATAATTAACTGCTGAGAAATCAGCCTTGACACTTCCCAGAGCTAGTGTTCCTCCCTCTCACAGATTAGCCTGGGTTAGTCTTGGTGGTTTCACACAGCTTGTTCTTTTTAGAAAGCCAACATTTTCCACCAATGTCAGAAAAAGGACCGTTCTAGTCTCCCTGTAAAAACCTGCTTATATGCAGATTTATTCAGTCTACAGGTAATGTTTCAGGGGAAACTCAAGGTGGAAATTGTTGACTCTATATATGCACTGTTCAATGTGCACCTGAAATGATGGTTGATCAATGTTATTCAATGCAACTTGATAAGAGCTATTTTTTTAGGACTTATTCTTTCTTTTTAGTCGGAGGTTCACAACAGCAATGATATTTTAAAACCAGTTTCATTTCAAAAGATTGCTTTTCCAGAACTTATTCAAATTTATGTGCTCTAAGAGGGGTCCTACAAGATACTACACTTTAGTCAATCTGCTAGAAGAAAACAAACATTTCCTGAAATTAAATCAGAGCTCCTAGACACCATGAAAAACAAAGAAACAAAGAATCCAGAGGAATCTGGACATGACAGTAGTTTAAGTAGAAAATGGTGAAAGTCCTGAAACAAAATGCTGTAGGCCAGCTGAAGAGCATGTTAGCTGGAAAACTTTAGAGTACCTATTAGAAAGTATTTTGAAAGCATCTGTGGGTCAAATATTCATCTACTGCCTATCCAAGATGCTCAAGAGGATCAATTTTTTTATTTGCTTTCTTCTTTGGATTGGCCAATGGGCCTAGATGCCTACAAGTGTAAAACTGCCTCTTCAAAACATTACAGAGGAAGGGATTGTTATTACCCAAGTGCAGCAAAGCTCCTTGTTGCAATTGGTACTTTCCTTTTATTGAAAAAATTCCTTGTTTTCCATTGCTGAATAAGTTACTTCTACAACTTTAGTCCTCTTATCCCTCAAATTAATGGAGGAAAGTGAAGTTTATTAATACTCTGGAGCATGTAACATTAGAGACACTTGCCTGTGTTTGCAGCTCCCCAAATGCACAGCCTCATTTGCTGCCCAATCAAACTCAGTAGTTGTAACAGTTACCTATGCAGGTCTTACTCCAGAGTTTAAAATTCCCCAACTACAATATATATAGTTAGTCTTAATAAATAAATGACTTGGAGTATGCATTATATATCATTCAAATCCATGAGGACACAAATTATGTATAATACATTGGCTGTGTAATTTATTTATTAAGCAAAACGTGAATTTTCCATGGCTGTGTTTTGAGGCACAGTTTGTCACATACAGCTAAATGATGTATTCTTATTAGTCCCACTCAATTACCAAGTCATCCCTCTGTGCACTGTATATTTGTTAATGATAGTGCCACAACGCTGCATCTACAATACCTGTGATTTTAGTGATTCATAACCACTCACTAAAACTGTGAAAATGATAAATTGACTGCTGTTGATTAAATGCCGCCAACAGTGTGTTTTGTATGTGTTTGTTGCAGTTAGGAGTTAAAGAAACAGCATTGCTCCAATCATTTAAATATCTAATTAAGCAGAACCCTGTCTAGATGGAAAGAGCTTGTTGGAATGAAATATCATTAAAAGAAAAAAGAAAAAATAGTATAGCACTGATTTTTTTCATGTATGTACATAAAGACTTTTCATCTCAATCCCACTGGTCATAAATATGCCATGAACAAAACAAGACCAAAAGATAAAAATTAAAAAGGCTGAAGAACTTGGAGTGGAGTCCTCCAGACTCGCTGCACAGCTGCAGATGGTTGATTTGATGGCTTTAGCTGATCCCTGAGATTAGCCTGAAACAACAGTGGGCTCCAGTAACAATAAGGCAGCCCTTAATGACAGCCCTTAAGACTTAAGGGGCAAACAGAGAGTGGAGAGGAGAGGATGGGGAGAAGCTATATTCCAGTAAACCAAATAGCACCTCTCAGCCTCCCACTGTAGGGAAAAATGTTTGCACATTTGTAGCAAAGGAATGGCGGAAGGAGGGGAAAATATCTCTATCAAACTTAGGTTAATTATTTTTATTGCTTTGCTTAATGCTTTTTTTCTGCCTTTAGATTAATCCTATATAGAGTCCTCAAGCTGGAAGAAGAGTGGAACAAGACCAAGAAAAGTGGATGTTTCTGTGCCAACAATTTGACTTCTATCTGAGGACGCTGGAGTAGACAGGGTAATAAAAGTAAAGACTTGCCAACTTATGTCATCTTATTAAGATGAATTGAAGGGGCTTTTCTCCCCTCCCTCATTTTGAATTTGGAGGTAACTAGATAGAGACCACCGTAGATCAGAAATTTCTCTTTTTTCCTAAGCACTTTCTACAGAAGCAATGCTTCCATATTTCTGTACCTAAATAGTGACTTTCAGTTCAAATCACTTTGCACACCCTGTGGTTGGAAAACTGCCTGGTTGAAAGGAAAAGCAGGGGTGGGGAGAATATCTGGTGCAAAGCCTTTATCTTCTGTGGTCCATTGTACATTTTCTCTTAAACAGAAGAACCATGCCATGTCCAAAAATGCGTCTCATTTGAAATCTGCAAAGAACATATATATGCATTTTATTACAATCCAGGACTGAAGGTCTAAGCTGATTCTGCCTAAACTTTAACTTGCGTCCTCAAACAAATATGACAAATATTTTAGACATGATGCTTATGCCACAAAATTATGTCCTCCAGCAATGTCTTACTGTTATGGCAAGTTGTTGGTTTGGGGATTTTTTTCATTTTGTTTTCATTAGGTACTCTCTTTCTACAGAAAATGTGTCCATCCACTCAATTTCTTGCTCCTATACCACTGGACTCCCAGTCAGAGTTGAAGTAGAAGTCAGTACATTGGGAGCAAAGCAAAGATATTTGTCTTTCCTAGCAAATGCTTGTCACAAGGTAAACAAATATCATGATAAAGAAAGCATCTCCAGGCAATGCAGCCCTGACAGGGAGAAAATAGTAATTGAGGTGGTTAACTCTATGGTTAAAGTGACATGCCTAAATTAACTAAGAAAATAGGAGTAAAAATTGTAACGTGCATTGAGTACCTCTGCAATTCAGACTAACACCCTATGTTCAGAGCCACAAACCATCCAATCTTCTTGTTAGTCAAAGGGACTGTTAAAAATACTTTGCCCTTAAAACATTTTTTTATCTGTAGATTTGAAAGTGTATATTCCTCTTTACCCTGTACACTTACGTACCACAAAGACCAGAGTATTAAATATTGTTCTCTTACAGAAATCTCAAGCTTTTCCCTCCAGTCCACTAAACAGTGATATTGGATAAATCACTTACCTGAACTGTAGAAGTCAGAAATGAGACTTATCTATGCAGGCTTCACTCTTACACCTCCATGGGTAGCAGTGGTTTTATTCCAACACAGCAGAGTAGAATTTGTTGTTCCATGCTAAGCTTCACATAGCAGCGAAGCAGTTAGGATAAACTAGATGCAAAGTGCAGCAAAGCAGCAAGGCCCTCATTCCTTGGGATTCATGAAACTCACCTTCCTAAACAAGCAGTCCTATAGCTGACTGTGGTTTAGAAGGACCAAAGGACCAGTCTGATTTTAAAGTTTATTGTTTGGCTACATTCAGCAATGCAGGCAGAGAAGCACTGACCTTAGCACAGATTAACTCACTCTCAAAGAAAAAAGAAGCCTCTGACAGAAGCCTTTTGGTTTTTAAAGAGACTCTGTGAGTAAACATAAAAAACAAACAAAACACAAACCTAGAATAAAAAATAGCTAAAAGACTTGAATATTGTAGAAGGAAATAGGGAAGACCCATTTTAGTCCATGCTAAGTGTGGTCAGAGGCTTTTCTCAGCACAATATTTCCTCTACAACCTGCACCTGAAGCTCTGATCAGTTTGCAAAATCTTTATGAATAATTTCTTGGGCAGCACTGAATTCCTCCAATACTCCAGATGATAAGCCATCCCTGAGGACAGGTATGCAAAGCACCAATGAGGAGCTGGCTAATCACTACTCCAAGGCTTTCAGAAGCCCTTGGAAAAGGCCACATCATATCAAAAAAACAACCAACAAAACCAAGAACTTGAGGACATAACTCACAACTGCCTAAGAACCACACTGCTGACTTATTCAGTTACCTGCCACAAGCAGAGAGGAACTTGATAGAAAGCACAGAAATAGAGAAAAAAAAAATTTAAAAAAGAGTCAAACAAGCATCCAACAAATCCTCAGACACTTCTGGGCTAAGAGAAGCTAGGGAGAATGTGCATGTGGGGATGGGTGGGTGGCAGTTCATGGGACCTGCCATGTACATGCACGTCAGACAATTGCCCATGGAGAGGGCAGGGAGCAGAGAAAGCTCCAGAGTGCTAGAAAACCTCCTGCTAGGATTAATTTGTTCTTCCAAATGGGTTTTGCACAAGGAAGTATCCAAAGCACATCCTCAGCTTTACTGCAAGCAGATATAGGAAGAAAAGGCAAAATTTTTGCCCAGGCCAGAGACTGTAGAGATTGGGAATCAATGTCTTTTCACTGTTTTTTTTCCCATTTTTACCCTAACCAGACCCTAAATGCAAACCCCGAGTCTTGCAACAATAAAAATAATAAATCTATTATGCACCAATGGAAAGGAGAGCTGGAAGTATTGTTGTATGTCTAAACTGGCAAGAAAGCAGTGCATAATATAAGTCTCCTGATTTTTCATGACAGATTCACCATCCCAGCAATTAAATACTTTAAAAAGGCCAAATCTCATGTTATTTTGCATCTGAAAGCCTGCAGGAAAAGAATAAATAAAAAGCATTGCATAGAAGTGCCACACATTAATACTTCAAACACAAAATTCTACACTATAACAGGATCCTATTGAAACTTACCTTTCAGACAAAGTGCCTAAACAGATCTTAACTATAAATAATTGGGGGAGAAGGGAGTAAAACAACAATTTTGACAAAATAAAACCCCAAAGTATTAGGTGTCATAGAAAATGCACATGTCATTCTTCCATAAATAAAGTTGCTAAGCAGATTTACTGTGAAACAATTTACGCTGTGTTATGTAAATGGCAAAATTCTTAAGCCCGTTTGGTTGTAAAGAACAAACCTGTGAAAAGAACCCATTTTTACCATCAGTCACACCATACATTTAGCAGGTGTCTATTTTACCCACAAGCCTCACAAATATGCAAATAAATACATAAATTGCCAAATGTTTCAGTTATTGTAATATAGTTTTTCTGCTCATTATTTTCTAAAAGAAATGAACAATTGCTGTATTAGACCTGGATGGATGTCCCTTTCCAATTTCTTTGTAATCAAACAGAAAGTTGGCAGTGAGCCAAAGCATTTACTCTTTAGAGAGCACAATGTTTTAGCTACTACTTAGCTACTCCTTCTGTAAAACACTCTTGTCAAGGACTCTATCATATCATGAAGTGTACTCATTATAGAGAATAAACTTCTCAGCTGGCCTTTTGCTTACCCACTGCACAAGCAACACTGAAAGGCAGGTCAGAGAAGCACAGATATTAATGGTTAAAACCCTGCTTTTTTTTGTGGGTATGAAAGCAGATAAGAAGTGTTAAATGAGCAGAGTACTGCAAGTTAGTCCTTGCATGGCGTGTCTGTGAGTCACATTATAGCTTTCAATATCTATGATTAGCCATTACTGCTGAATATGTGCTTCCCTACGTTTTCCAATATTAGCTCTTCTTCCTTCATCAAAAGGAAAAATCTGAAAGTTTTCCATCCCCCCAAGTTTCAAATAGTTATAGCAGGAAGATCAATCCACCTTTCAGTTCATTTCTGCTTCGGGCCCTGTATTTATTTTCTGTGCACATCCACAGAACAGAAACATCAAATGTTCAAATGCCTCTGAAAAGGGTGACTGCAATCATAACTCGACTGGTTTGAAGCCAATGCAAGCATAAGAAATTATTCTTCCATACTTGCTTGGTCTATATGGTGGTGTCCAAAAAAAAAGATGTATCGAAGGTAGGCAGAAGATGCACTACTGACACAATGAGAAATAAAATGCCAACAGTTAAATTGGTCACGCTGTCATCACACATCTTTGATATCAACATTTGAATTCAAACCCAGCACATATTCTTCTACCTACCCAGACCGTGCAAATGACGAAACCAGGCAGCACAGAGGCATAAGGTGATTCCCCATCAACCTCTGACTGGGACACACCCACAGAGGCACTGGGTTTGCATCTACAGATCAATGCACCTGCTAAGCACAGACAAATTGCATCCAAATAGTAAGAGAAATCTGCTCTGGATTTGCTTTGAAGTTTTAAGACCAAAAAAGCCAGAAGATTTCTTTCCACTGGATGTGTTTGTCTTCCATTCTCATGGCTGTCCTCTATCATTCTCTACTGTTGCTCAGCCTCTGTGATTGACCTTAGAATTAAGTTTCCCCTTGCAAAACTGCAGCAAATGATTATGCAAGGTACTGCTATAAATTGTATTTCAATCAAGAAAGTTTCTAATGCTAGATGATTTATTTAAGAGTGTTAGTTTTTTAAGTTAAGCAGTTCTGAAAACTTTTGTGAATGTTACTTTTCTAATATTTTTCATTCTCTTTCACTGATCACTAAGGATGATTGGCTGGCAGACTGTCTCAATCAGCCTGAGCAAGTATTTGCACAGTTCTGTATTTCCAAAAAAAGTGCAGTGAAGATTCAGGCTCTATCCTCACTGGATACCCTAATTAGTCTGTCTGATTGGATCTTGTCTTCCATTTTTAAGATGTTCAATAGCAGCACACATGTCATTCAGTTCTAGACTGGTGTCAAGTAAAAGAAAAACTTCAACATGTATGAGAAAGAACAGTACCAAAAGAAAGTGGGATGTACAAATTAATAATGACAATTCTTAATAAATAAATTTAATATTCCTGTTTTATTTCTGACTTATGTTTGCACCCATTTACTGTCTACATGGAAGTAAAGTTACTATCTCACTTTTTCCAACAATAATTCATTTGCGGTTTTGGAGGTGGTGTGGCAACTCAGCCCCACTCAGATGATCACTCACTTCACCCTGGTAGGAAGGGAGAGAAAATTGAAAGTGTAAAAGTGAGAAAACTTGGTAAAGCAAATACCATGCATGCAAGCAAACACAAGAAATTAATTCCCCCACTTCCCGTGGGCAGGCAGATGTCCAGCCATGCCAAGGATAGCAGGGCTCTATCAGCCATAATGGTGACCTGGGAAGACAAACACGAGCACTCTCAGCATCGCTCCCTTCCTCCTTCTTGCCCTAGATCTACGTGCTGAGCACCAGCCCATTGGTACTGAATGTCCCTCGTGTCAGCTGAGGTCAGCTGTCCCAGCTGTGTCCCCTCCCAACTCCTTGTGCACTCCCAGTCTCCTCTCTGGTGGGGTGGGGTGAAGAGCAGAAAAGGCTGTGACTCTTTGTAAGTTCTGCTCAATAATAATGAAAACATCCCTTGGTCGTCAACACCATTGTCAGCTCAAATCCAAACCACAGCCCTATACCAGCTACTGTGACAAAAATTTACTCTACCTCAGCCAAAACCAGCACAGGAGCAAAAAGGCTCCGTTATCAAATTCTAAACCACAACACAAACTAAAACTTACTGTGACTATTGCAGAAGAGGCATGCACAAATGTTATAAAGGGAGATCTGTGAAGCGGGAACCATTTCAGAAGAATCAATACAGATTAGAAACTGATTTACCCTCAAAATTTTGTCAAGTTGCTTGGGGTGCTGAATAGGTGGTATTACTTACATCTTTACATTTAAAATTTATCTAAGGGTATTTTTAGTTAACATGGCCTGCCTACTTAAACAGTGTGTTCACTTATTGTATTGCAAAGCATTTGTTGTAATTTCTCTATATTTAAATAAAATGCCGTTTTCATTCAGTGCTTGAGCCTACATAAATTTATAATGGAAACAAAGAACTTTTTATTGATGTTAATACCTTTAAGTAATTCCTTATAACAGAGACACCAACTTTCCTGTTTACTGATACCTTCAGTTTTCATCAGAATTTTTTTCAGAAAAAAGGTTGAAATCATGGCATAGGTATTCAGCCTTCCAATTTTCTCAGTCTTAAGTACAGGTAATACCTCATCAAAAACAAAAACATAAACCCAAACAAACAAAATCACATACATTTCTAGTGTGACTGCTTCCAATACATGCAAAGTTATAAAAGGAGTCTGTCATTTATAAAAGGGAGTAGGCTTCACTTCTAATGCAAGAAGTAAACTTCGATTTCAGGGGAAATTTACCCTGAGACAACTGTATTAGTCAATACATAAAATAATGACAGTTCCTAGGGAGTAAGGGAATTAGAGATTAGTGATGTATCACAGGCTGCCAGAATTAGAAACACAGGGGCTAGGAGAAATTTTATTCTAAGCAATAAGTTCAACTAACCTGGAAATTCTCTTTCACTCCCTCTAAAAAAAAAAAATGTAGACTGGAGCCATATGGAGCAGACTTAGCCAAATAAGGACACAAAAGAGCTAGAGAAACCTCAGGACTATTCATTCCAGGTCTCCATTTAAAAAAAAATAGAATAAAAAACCCCTAGTACTTTGTTTTCTTTTCACAGCAGTTTTAGAGAGATTATGTTTTTTTCCTGGTTTCCAAACCTTTGGATTTCACTTTTTGATCATTCTTTCTCAGTGCAAGAGCTGAAATGTTTTTCTTCAAAATCGAAAATCTGAGAGGGTCACCCATAATCTGATGCCAGAAGCTGTAGATTTAAGGGTCACAGAAAGGGTGCTACCTTTCCCCTCAGAAGACTCTGAAACCCGAAATATTGAGGGCTCCCTAAGTCCCATGACAGGGTCGTTCCAAACACAAAGAGATGCAGGTGTTAAACAGTACAGCAGCTGTTATACATTCAAATAACTTTCTGATATCCCAAGTGAATAAAAGGCACTGGGACACAAAAACTCCAACCATCATTCTCCAATATATGCTGAACCTGAGTAATAAGAAGGTTCTCTGAGAATCTCAAATCACAATTACCTTTCAGTGCTTTTGTTCTTCTTGTTCCACAGTTCTAAATATGTAAGCTCTTACCATGCTGCCAGAATAGACCTATGACTTAAGGTACTGCAAAGTTATGCTTTGAATATATTTTTGGCACTTTCCCATGCACTTCTTGCTCTGTTTCTTTAAATAAGAAGCACATTAATTACCAGGATGCATTTCAAGCAAACACACTATTTTGAGTACTGCTGCCTTCTTGATAGAAGATTTCAGTCCACATTTCAGTTGTAATCTACAGAAATCCACCATAAATCTAAAATTTTAAAAAATCCAAAGTGTACCAAATCCAATTTCAAGTACATGGGATATGAAAACAAAGTATTTCCACTGTGAAAGCTATTATAAATTTCTGTCCTTTGTAGGTGAAATCAGGATCTGGACCACTGAATTTATTTTCCCCATTTGTCTCTTGTGAAAACCAGTTCTGTGTAGGTGTCCATAGCAGAGACTAATCTGTTCAGATTCAGTTGTTTGAGCTACTTTGCATCAGTTTAGGTAAATAGCAGCGTGCCTTCCATTTTTATTTTCTCAGACATTTTCTTTCTTCTTAGAGAAAGCTTTAGGAAAAAAAAAAAAGTGCTTTCTTCGTGAATCTTCGGCCTTACGTAGTGGCCTGTCCTCCCAGTGTCCTTCCCCAGGCCCCAAGTCATGCATCACTCATCTTGTCACATTGAACTCCAGATGCTCCTACCCTAGAGAATGCTCTGACTCTGGCAATTTTTCTTCATTCTCACTAACAATTTGGTAATGAAATATTGATTTTTAGTTAGATTCATATTGATGCTATTAGGTTTGCATTGATAAATCATGCTGGCCTCCTGTCTGAGAGGCTAGAAAGTGCTACACTGAACCCTGGAGATTACAATCAACTCATTGATGTGTTAATTTGATGGATTTTTTCGTTCTCTTAGAAGAAGTAGGAGGGGTAGAGGAAGATTTTTCAGTACTGCTGTTGTAAAGTTTTCACAGTGAAATCAGGGACAGTAATTGTGGGTTTTTCTATGTGCATTTGCTTTAAAAGTATCTTTCTCCCTGTTTGTCCAGAACATAAAAAGAAAGGAGGGGGAGAAGGACTCTGGGGTTGAGAGGATATGACACACCTTGTAAACAGAGCTCCAGACTCCCACATGGAGTGAAAAAAATAGGAACAGTTAAATCCCAATTAAACCCTTCAGAGGTCGTAGTCAAAAAACATTTCCTTCTGCTAAACAGGTCTTCATGTAGAGCTAAATCCCAGGTGAAGTGAAAATATTGTGGACATGGGAAGCCCCTCTGCTGGCCCTGTTGTACCATGAGCTGCAGCAGCGGGATGGTTCCCCCTCCCCTCTCCAGTGAAGTGCCACTTAGCAAACGTCCACATGCATCTGCAGCCTATTTAAAACAGCCCCTAGCTTTGATTTATGGTACTGTGCAAATGTAATGCCTGTCATTAAGGGACAATACGTGCCAAACCAAAGGATTACATTGTGATTTCCTTCAAAGGCGCAGGATTTCAAGGGGGTGCAGCAGCCACTACAGCACAGGAGGAACGGCTTTTAGAGAACGCTTAAGTCAAATTTAGCTGTATCATTATTTTGTAAAACAAAACCATTTCACATTTAGTGATTCTTTACTTATTTTTCCCAAAACGTTATTATCCCCCCTTCATCTGCATCTCCCACCATGACCCAGAGTACCAAGGGACAGTAGGAAAGCCTGTTCAACAAGGGACCAATCCTGTAAGCTTCATTAATGAAACCATCTTCCCCAGAGAAACAACTTCTCAAGACCTTAGGCCAGACGCATTTTACTTTATTTTATTTTGTTTTTAGCATTTCTGCCCTGTCTTCTCCTAAGAAGACCAGCGGTCAGCATGCCAGGTCAATGACATCTCAACCGAGTTTGAACCTTGTACAACCTATGGTTGACCAGGAGAGTGACCAAAAGAGCCTCAATGAAAGACACTGCAGCTACCTTTGATTAATAATTATTGTATGTGGCTGGAGGGAGCAGAGGGTGTGTGAAAGAAACTCCATTATCAACTCTTCCTGCCCTTCCAAGAGGCTTCTCTTCTCCATTCAAGGTTGAACTATTAAAAATAATAATGCCACTTCACATAGGACAGTTTACTATTTGCTTAGCAGGTCTGTTTTGGTGCCAGTTGAAAGAAAGAAGGGGAATTTGAAATAAAAGAAGAAATAAAGCTTTTTATGCCATATGAAAATGGGAACCTTTTTGCTGGAACTTGCTTAAACAAACCACTTATGTACGAGGATATTTTCTAATTAGCTTCATTTCAAGGCTCTCTCCCCACCTCCCTCTCCTTCTTCGCCCTCCCAGATGAAAGCATACAAAGAGTCCTGTCCTAAAGAAATATGTCCTAGTACATAAGGAGGCAATCATCTGTACCTTCAAAAGATGATGTCAATGATGAAACTGTTCGTTAAATTCTGTTGTACTATTGACATCTTAATGCCACAAGCCCAGCTGGTACGAGATCAGTAACGTAAACAGTCGAGTTCAAATTAATCTCTTTGAACCTCACTGCTGAGCTGAAACCTCTGTTTGACAGTCTAAACTGCCAACTTCATCTTCTTCTCCCAGTTATACAGTAGGCTAAACATGAAAAAAAAGAGCCCCGTTAATGGGAAAAGGTTCTTCATGTAGCAAGGAATTTTAAACTCTGGCAACCATTTCAAGCACAGCTCTTACTCTTTGCACACATGTAGTATTTTGCATTACCACATATGCTGTTAAACAATTTACTCATTTATTTAGATTTTTACAGCACTTATCCCATGCTCCAAGTGCTTTTAGAATTATTTAAACATTCAGAGCAACACTTAACATTTAAATTTACAATTCAGTTAAGAATACTTAGGTTATGGTAGAACAACCAAATTTAAAACTAATTTACTCTACCAAAGAACCCTCACAGAAAACCCACTGGGAGTTAAAGCTATCATCCCAGCTCCATCCCACATGTTTGCCTGAAAAAAATTGAAGAAGAAAGGCAAGGCAAGCAAGGCTCTGTGCTGCTGTGGCTGAAGCCTATACAGACTCTGAAAGGAGAGAGGAACTATATTCCAAGAATCAGAAACCCCTCAAGAAAGTGCCCTGCCAGCTACTCTATTCCTTTTCAAGTCAATTCCAGCCATTCTGTCAATGGCTTGCCACATCCCAAACTACTTCATCACGAGTCATAAATCTGTGTCTGCTGAAGTTCACGTCAGCTCTCTCCCACCAGCACAAGGCCGTTTAGGGTTTATACCCACAGTCCAGCCACCATGGCTAAGCAAGTTACCACAGATCAGTTGAACCCAGATAACTCTCTCTGAGTGCCCTTATAGCCCATCATAAATATGAGGTAATTCAATTTAGCCTGCAATGAAAATAGATTTAAGCTAAGTCAAATCACCTGACATTTGTCAAAGGCGAGGAGGACACACGCGACTGTTTCTGCAGCTCAGCTGATGCGCAGTAACCCGTTAAACTGCAGTAACTCAATTGCAGGTCTGAGCCCTCACCTGCAGGCATGCAGAGGGGCTGAGCCGCTTGATGTCACTTTCCAGCAGGTTTTTTTCCACCAACCTTAACAATTTCAAGTGCCTGTAGCATGAGCGTAAGTCCTGCCCCATGATTTCAGTGAAGTCTGACTGAATTTCCAGGTGTGGAAATGCCTGCAGCAGATTGCACATTCGAATTAAACTTGAAGTTTTTATGTCTTGCCCCCTTATGATTGAAATGCTCCCACTGCCAATTTAAGAAACTTTCATGGTCTACAGGAGTCCAAGAAATAAATGCAAAGTTTTTGAGACAGCGCAGAACATATTTAAAGTTGAACAGCAATTGCACTATTACAAGGACAAGAATTACAGGAATGGTGGGAAGAAAAAGGGAAATAAGATTAAGGGCTAAGATCTAGAAATTGAATATTTTCTCACTGATTATGTAGCATTTGTTGCTATTTTCATGGACTGGATGACTAGGAAAGGCATAGGTGTCTTGAGATCTGTATGTTCTACATGATAAAGAGCACAAGGTATATACATATATATACCTACATCCTTATAAGAATTAAATTATTTTCTGATTACTATTTCTTTTCCAAATTACTTCCATATAAAATTTCCTCAAAATTTCTTAAATACTCTTGATTGAGTTTACAGATTTTTTTATGTCAGCCCTAATGCTCTCATATGGGATTTCTTCAACACAGTTTGGAGATAAAATCCATCATAAAAAGACCCTAGAAGTCTTGGGGCACATCATACTTGATCTTCACAATTTCCACACTATGGACCTTCTGCACATCTCTTCTTTGACCATCTGCTATTTTCACCTTGCAAACCTTGCTTTCCATTTTGCTTTTAGCTTAAGCCATTACACCCCACACACAAGACCCTGGCCTGCAGAAGAGATGCGGACTTGTACAGGTGTCAGCCATGTCCATGGTGGCTTTCCAGTGCATGCAGAAGTTCACTTTGCTCAGAAATCTTACAAACTCTGGCAAATCTTAGCAGTACTGTAGGACACAATGATAGGACAAGCAGGAAGGGCTTTAAACTGAAAAAAGCTTAGATTTAGATTTAGATTTAGATTTAGATTTAGATTTAGATTTAGATTAGATACTTTACTGTGAGGGTGGTGAAGCACTGGAACAGGTTGCCTAGATAAGTTGTGGATGCCCCATCCCTTGCAGCGTTCAAGGCTAAGTTGGATGGGGCTCTGAGGACCCTGGTCCTGTGGCAGGTATCCCTATGGCAGGGGTGCTGGAACCATCCTTAAAGAATAGTCTTTAAGGTTCTTGCAGCCCAAACCATTCTATTCTTCTGGGTATGTTTAGTTAACAAACCTGAGAGACCCTTTGGGGAGACAAAGGAAATGAAACCATCTGTACCAGTAAGCTTTTAGGGAGTTCAGCCTGAACAGAGGATGAGATCCAAGGTCCCTCTCCAGAGACTGTAGCAGGGAGCAACGTTTTTCCACCAGCTCAGCTCCCACCTCCTTCCACAGGGTCATCCTGTCTCCGAGGGCAGAGCAGGGACCAAGGGTGCCCAATGGAGCCACTAGGATCAGCTCTTTCCAGGAGATGTCTTGCTGCAGAGGCTCATGTGGCTGGCCTTCCCCTGACCCTTCCCCTCCCCAGCCGTGCTCCACAATTAGATTTCATTAAAAGACAAAACCTCTCTTCCTCCTTCTCACCATAGGGGTCCTGAGCGGGGGGGAAGGGATAGAAACATCATCTACATGGAAAATAATTTCCTGCTTGCCAGCATATCTGAAATTGATGCAGCCAACAGCATTCCTTGTGAATGTTAAATTAATTTGGAAAGTCTTCATGTATTGTTTCTTACCATGAAAAGCACTCATCACTTCTCGCTGGCTCTCTGCCCTGCCTAGGAACAGGGAGGGAAGTTTAACAGGCCACAGCAAAAAATGTTCATGAGGCTGCACCATGTGGCTTAGCATGAGAGCTGGGAAATTCCTGTCCCCCAAAATACAGGGCAGCAATGACAGCTTGTCTCAAATGCAGAGAATTCAAAATTTATTGATGCTGCTTCACCAGCTGTGAAAGGGAGATTCAATTGTCCTTAAAGGAAAATAAAGGTAAATAATTATGTTCTTTTGGCTTCACACTTACTTAAAGCCTGCTTAGAGGTTTTGTACCTAAAAGCCCTCTGGACTAAAAACTGTATGGGTATGGAAAACAATATTATCAGAATGTCGAAAGAATCTAGAAATATTTTAAAGGCCTAATAAAACTTCTTCTGATGAGTTTGAACTGTGCATGGGAAATTGTACTGGGTTTGTTTAAATGCTATAAGGAAGCAAGAAGGATTCAAATTAAATTCTGGAGAGCAGGTTTGTTTCTTTGTTCCTTTAAAAACCACTATATTGTCAAAATTTGATTCAATATTACATTTAATTTTCCATTGCTGTTTTACCTCACTCTAGATGCCTCCAAGTGTAGCCAGTTTCTCTTCCAATGCCTCTCAACTATTAGGTCTATTTATATTTTTTGTTATTGAACTTGCTCACGCTTTCCACCTGCCTTATATTTCAGAGGATGAGGTTACATATTAAACCATTCTGTCTTTTACCTGTCTAGTAATTTTGACTTTTTTTCTTTCCTTCTCAGAATGGATTTTCTTGTTATTAAATCCACGTTCCCCATCAGTCTACTAAGTTGAAGATTGACCTTTAATTTCATTTTGCTTTTAGGCTTTCATTTCCTTCCCTAAAAACTATTTATGGTATTTCATTTCTAATTAGAAGTAAGTCTGAGTAGCAAAAAATCTCTAACCTTTCTAACCTCCTGAGCATTTGGATCCAGAGGTTTGGGCAGCCACAGCCAGGCTGACCAGCTGTGGAAGCTGGATCTGGACACACATTTCTGTTATCAGAAGGTCACAATTTTAGGAACCAGCATTTCCATGAAATTCATTATTTAGAGAGGGTTCAGCTATTTTATTTTTAAGAGTTTCTAGTACACTAACAAGAGGAGCACAAGTCTGGTTTTCCCAGCAATTACTCAATTCCCATGCAAGAGAGAAAGGTCTCCTAGTTCACCCACTTATGAACTAGAGTATTGCCTCATAAAACAGACCAGAACTCCCCTGTTATTGCTCAACTCATTTGCTGAAGTTTAATTATGAGATATCATGAGAAGAAGCATTTTAAAGGCCCATTTTTTAAAACTGCCCTCAATAGCACTCATAAGAGACCAGATTAGAGACAAAACAAAATGGCTGAAACAGCATTATCTACTTTATTCCACAGAATGTGGAAGTCTCCTTGTAGGTGAGGGACTGCGTTAGAAAGCCAGAGGATTGGCTGAGCTGCACTACCCTTCACCTTATCCCTCCAGACAATGTGTGCTGCCTAATCAATTCTAAAACACTAGTTAGAGCAGGAGGTGGCTTTTCCTTCCTGACCTCAAAATTTTCTCCACATCTGTGGAAGTGCTACAGCACATATTAAAAGGTACATGTTTAGTACGTTCAACATCCTAAATAATCTTTCTCACTCTTCCCTCCCCCACTTTGTGCCCCCATATGCATCTGCCTGCTCCAGAGGCACTAGTGGACTTGATGACTTTTCCAACCTGTGTTTCAGTTCATAACGTGGGTAGCTGTTTTTCCAAACAGGGGGGTTTCAATTCCTGCTTTGCAAACGGAGCTTGTGCCCATCGCAGACCACGGAACAAATCTGCAATGATTGCTTTTCATTCTTTCCATTTAAGACTTTTTAAGACTAATTTTCCCTCACAGCTCTACCTGAAAATCAACTCCTCTTTTGCCCGAGACAGTGAAAAGTAAGTCATACTCCAAATGGCTCCCTGGCAGGCAGGGTAGACTAAAGCCAGGAGTAAAGTAGTATCTCCATTAGATAGTGAGAAGAAAGACACAGAACGATTAAATGGCTTGCCTAGGGGACGACCAAGAAATAAACCACTTCCTCAAAGGTCCAGCTTTTAAGGTGAAGCATTATTATCCATATTTGCCAACAAAAGCACCATAGAACTGGCATTTAGGTGGAGAGGTAGGAGGAGATGAAGGCCTAACCTGAATAATCCAGTCCTAAAGACAAATTAGTACAGGTAAATAAAAAGGAAGCGCACTCCCCTGCTTTTGTTTTCCAGCTCCAGTAAGGATTTCTAAATTGGCTTTACTCATTCCAGGTGACCAGGAAAGCTGGAAAACATGGATTTTAATAGCACACACTACCAGGTATATAGATCAATCATAGGGACATAGAGAGACATATTGATGGCTCTGTAGATTAATAAACTGAAGGTTACTTGCCATTAGAGATGAGGGAAAGGCTACTTAGGCAGCCTTCCTAAGCAAAGGCACTTTAGCAGCCATATTGATTTCCTGCAAACACCTCAGCAGCAGCAACAATTTTGCTTCACCAGGGAGGGCCTGACCTTCAGCCCGAGGTTTGCCTTCCCAGAGCATCCTGTATAACCCCAAATGATGATACATGAGACTAGAAAGAAACAAGAAAGGTCTTAACAGGCCCCAAGTGCCCAGAGGGTTTCAGAAAAGGGCTTCTCACACATACATTGCCAGCCTCTGCTTAAAACCAACAATTCAATATGCTGCATTGGCCTCAGCATGCAAACACCCAGGTAAATCTCAGAGGAGCTAACCATTCTCAGGGCTCTGGAATGTCACTCAAATCTCTGGAAAAATAAGTACAGGAAGCAATGAATATCTCAATCCTTCCTTTCATAGCTAAATTGCAAGCAAAATATGCAAGGGTTTCTACAAAATCATTAGTTAAAGGGGAAGACATTTTCTATTTTCTGTATCAATAGAGAACTAATCCTGGTGGTGGTGGTTGTTATTATTTTTATTATTTTTATTATTATTATTATTGTACCATCTTCTTTCAGTTTTCCCTTTGTAGCTTGGCTTTCCCAGAAACTTTATTCCTTACCAACTTCTAGAATAAACTTTAGCTCATGAGCTTTTTTTGGGAGTGTCATATGTCAGATGAAAGACTAGAGAGATGAATGTATCAGGTATGTCTGATCAAATTAAAGAGTACAGCAAGGGGGAATGGAAAAGACACCTGTGACTATCACATGCAAAATCCACACCCAATCACTCCTTCCCATTGCTCATGGAGAAACCATGCTCACAGACAAACAGAGAGGATATTTAACTTCATGGCTAACAGCTGAATGAAAATAAGTGCAAACTAACGAGAATTCCTGATAAGTCTTTCTAGTGGGTCTATTCCATGAAGATGAGGTGGATATTTTTTAAGGATTGTTTTTTAAGCATTTTCAAAGGGAAAAATTGACTACTGCCATGTATATTTTCCATCCATGTTGGCCTTGTATTGGTTCATCTGTCCTAGGTAGATTTTTTTAAGCAGTTTGATGAAGAGTTAAGGTAGAGATTAAGAGATTTTTTTTCTACGCAAGTCACAGCATTTTAAACAAGATTTCTGCATGGCCCCCTGGTCATGTAATGCCTGTGTGATTCCTTTGAATGTGAATCAGGTAGAAGTCCATAAGCCATATCAATTGGATTGCAATTTTCTAGTAATTACCAATAGGCAGCCTGTCCCTTTGTGCATACCTGCTGGGAAAAATAGTATTTATCTGTATAACCTCTATCCCGCATTTTAAAATCTTGCTACTTATTCAGATTAAATCTTACTGTCATTGTTTCTAGAAGATATCAGACTTTGTTGGGGAAGTAGTTATCTTGGTTTTCCAGTCTGTTCTCTGTGAGAGCAAGGATTTTTTGGAGCTGCAAATGAGAATTTAAAAAAAATAAAAATCATCAGTCCATCAGGATATTACGAAACCAGCTAATAGGTGACACAAATAAGATGCATTGCTTTAGCAAATGAATAGAAAACAAACAAAGGAAATGCTTATCTTCCTGTTTTAATACGTTAGTTCACTTTTTTCTAATATTTAAAATCTGACCACCTGCAAAAGATTATGAAGAGCCTCTGTGGATTTGCAGGAATGCTTGCAGTACTTGGAAAAAATGAGATACTCTCACTAGCACACACTACTCCCTGTCATTCAGCATGCTAACAGCGAGAGACAGGGCCATCAGCAATGCAATTGTTATTATTTGGTAAAGGCTGGTGGTGACTTATGAGTTTCAGAATGCAGCTTCCTCATTTGTTTAATGTTGAGAGATTACAGAGTCCATTTAGTATGGTTTTATAACATGCAGGTGGGAAAAATCTCTTTTCTGAAAGCCTACCCATAACTGGTGCCAATGCTGAAATATTCCTGCTTGATTCTTGCAAATGAATGTGTGCCGTGCTTGGGTAGAGCGCAAGATCCACATCCCGTAACCAATGGCTGCTGCCAGCTGCTGCCATGGGCTCAGACACATTGGCCATGGACAGGGCACACTGGGACACACAGTGGGACAGGAGCAAGGCTGAGATCAGTCTCTGGAAGCTGCTGGGGTGCAGCCAGAGCTGGGTGGAGATGCTGAGTGAGCAGTAGGACTGCTGCTCTCTCACAGCCCTCCAGCATGACTCCTGGCCCTGGTGTCTTCCTGTCTTGGCTTCCCCACCACTGAGAGGGATAAATAGAGTATTTCCTGATATTAGAGGGGTCTTGCAGTGATGAACTCCCATGCCCTGGAGAAGAGATTCATCTGAATACTTTTAAAAGGCTGGGGAGGATTTTATGGACATTGAAAGAGTGAGGCATGGGCACTTACTACATCTTTCCCCTGGATCACCCCAGCCTGATGACAGCATGCACGGCTTCACATGAGTGCCCCTCTTCCACTCATTCATGTGGTGCCAGCTTCATCCTCCAGGCTGCCAAAACCAAGGCTTTGTTCTGGGGGTTCAGGCTGGGCTGTGTCTTCATGCTCCAGCTTAAACCCAGTCTGTTGAGCAGGTTGGCAATGCCCAGTCAGTTTGTCAGAGGGCAGGGGTGGGCAGGCAGAGCTCTGCCACAGACAATGTCATCTCATGCTCCTTGCCTCCCTCCACTGCATTTACTATCTCAAGAAGTAAAACTGGCAGCACAGTAGTGTCTGTGCTCCAGCGTGGAAGTTGGAAACAGGATGGGATACTGACAGGATTCTATTAGTGGACATTAAACATGGAAAATTAGTAAGGCAGGACAAATTTCAGGCACAAAAAACCCTACAGTTCTTCACTAAGGAAGTGTTTTTCCTTCTTCCTGGGAGGAGAGCAATAGGACACTCCCACCAGCAGTAAAAGTTCAGCAGGGGAATGGTTCATTCCCGTGTTGAATGGCTCCCCACAAACATTTGCTGAGTGTGGGTAGACACAGGTTAAAAAACTTAACAGGGGTGCTGGGAAGCTGTGTGACAAAGATGATTAGGGGTCTTGCAGTCTAAACCTGTCCTGCAGACTGATGTGTGAGAATGGACTTAGTGCTGAACAGGCCCCACCCAAAGGATCCCTGGTTGCATCTGAATTGTCACTGTGAACTAACAATAGGATAGGGCGAGTTTGGGGTTAAATTCAAAAGTTTTCAAAATAATGCTTCTAGTTGCATTCAGGCTCAAGAAAAGGAAAACTAAGTTTTCTAAGTGAGTTGATAGAAGGGTTGTGTTCTTAGTGTCTCTATTTTTCCTCATTCATAGTTGCTGTTAATAATAATGTATAAATGTAAAATATATGGTCTTAGCACTGCTTTGAGACAGTGACTGCTGTGAGTTCCTGATTTACCATGAATGTATGTAGGCATAAGCACGTCTTGTTTAGGGAACTTTCTTCTTTTGAGATGTGCTTGTGCTGTCCAGCTTTGCTTCACCACGACATCTGCCACAGCATGAAATCAGAGTGACAGAGGGTCCAGCCTGAAAGACGCTGGGTCAGCTTAGTGAAAAACCCTCCATGCTAGAGTAGGGGGCCCAAGCCAAAGCACTCTAATTCCCCTAAGCCCTGAACCCCAGTGAAACTGTGATCCAGGTGTTGCAGCTGTAGCTGATCCCAATTTAAAACCTCAGTCGAGGTTAATCTTAGTCACATTAGCATTAGGATTCTAAATACAGGCTTTCATTTGTCCTTCCTCATCAGAGTCTAAAGGTGCAGTGTATTTAGTGTGGTTTTCCTCAGTTCTCTAGACAAGGGAAATGCTTTTTCATTCCTTTTTTCCAAGCAGGGAGTTGGTGCATGCTTCCATAGAGAATTTATCCAGTGCAACACAGGTAGTTTGTAATAGGAAAAGGAGCTCTCCTGGGTTTTATATTTATTTACCAGGCCATTTCACCCCTGCAGTGATAAGAAGGGTCAAAAACCATATTCAGATTTCATACCCTTGGTTCAGTCACAAACAAGCCTGCAGAACACAGTAGTTTCACCCAATGATAACTTTCATTTTTGCTTTTACTTTTAACACTGAATCTTCTTTCCCACTGCTGTTTGTAAAGGCTGCAGTGCTGCTCTAACTGCCTGGTAGAAGATGAAAACTAACTTAAGAGGTTGGAGAGGGATTTAGTGCTCTACCTCCCTGACCTTGTTAGAAGGTGTCAGTCTGGACTTTTGAACACAGGTGATGACCTTCATTTAGTCATGAATTACACGTTTGGGCAAACTGGAGTCTATCATAGTTGGCCCTGAAATAGGAAGGATAACGAAACAGTTTTATTTGCATGCCAGGTCAGGAGATCTCCCTACTAATTTTAAGATCTTCTAAGGCAGGGATAGTTTACATGTCCCTTAGAAAAGGGGGGTTTGTTTGAAAAAGACACAAAGGAAGAAAGAAAACACAGCTTAACATACTTCCTTTTTAAGTTAGATTGATACAGATAGTTTATCTATCCCTTCCCCCAAACAGAATTCTGCAGTACATGTTTAATTATATCCTACATTTATTTTAGACTTTGTGTCCAAAGATATCCTAGGTTAAAGCAGAAAAATTACTTCACCCATCATTGAAATTCAGTCACCTCTGGGATGAAGAATGGCAGTCAAGGGGACAGCTAGTACACAGTGACCTTGGCCAAAAAACTCTTGTGCAGAAATCTGCTACCACCGAAAGTGCCATGGGAGCTAGCTTTGAAAGATTTTCCCATAGTAAATTTAATGAAAGTGTATTTATCTGCTTCAGCAAAATGAAATGTTGAGTTGACTCAGCCAAGCCTCAGTCTCTCATTTTAGAGGCTCTGGGCATTTAGAGCATAATGCAGAAAAGACCATGCTCTTGCACTTCCAGCTTATAGCAATAATATTAAATATTTGTAACAATACAGTGACCAAGCAGGACTTTGAATTTCTCGAGAACTTGAACTCTCCAAAACCACAAGGTGATGGCAAATTCAGAGCTTAGAGTCTCCCTATTACTTTTGTTCATCCACACCCTATCAACAGTTTAAAAAAACGAAAAAAGATCACTTTCATCAACAGTCTCTGGGACAAAGACACCCATTTGTCTGGGATGAGATATCCATACACACAGCAAACATGCTAATTCAATGCTGTTCCAATGCAGTGTTATACTCCACACCAAATGATCCATTTGTGAAGTTACTTCAGCATTTATGTGCATGTAAGATTCTTCTCAATCAAGGTTTTCTTGTTTCAATAAGTTTGTGATGGAGAAGAAACATGGCATTGTTCTTTTGAGCATATTTAGCAGAAGTACAGATAATAGACACTGTGATGTTACTGGGTTTTGTTAGAAACACCAGATTTTTTTCCCCTTCCATCTTTTTAGGCCATGGAAAGACAAAGTTTCATTGGAAAAGCAGATTTAATAAGTGATTAGAGGGTAATCACTATTCTCTTGTAAAATGCAAAGGGCAATTTTGGGTTGTGAGGTAGTCTGTGGGTCATGTGAATTTAATTGTCGTATCCAGAGACTTATATCCCATTAAGTGTATCCCTAGTGAAACAGCAGAGTTGTAAATCTGCAAGATATATATATATATATATATATACACACACACATATATATATATACACATACATATACATACATACATATATATACACACACTATTTTTTAACAGAGTTTTGGGAATAGTCCATTACCTATAAAATAAAGAAACAACGTTAAATATGCCAAATCAATTTCCTCATGAAAACAGCAATAAATACTTAGCTAGTTAGTACTAGCTAAGAGACTCCAATATTGAGGTCAGATTCCACACACTGTCCCCCTTTAAACCATTTTAGTTTGTGCTTGCAATGCATATATAGAAAGTGTCAGGTTAAACAAACCATCTTGGAAGACCTGAGAATAAAATCATCTGTTAAGTTTTTTCCCCATATTTCTTTGGCTAAAAATCTTTTCATCAAGAGAAGCTGAAACAAGCTGAGAGGGACTGCAGGACTGCCTGTACATAAAATCCACATTGACCATCTTGTTTGGGAACTTCTCAATCTAAAGCTGAAATGTTTGCCCACATGAAGTCAATAGGGATTCTGCCCTGGCTGTAAACAGGACCCAAGGTTAGTCTGAATCCTCCACAGCCTACATTGCCACTTCTGCTCTACACCCAATGCTAACTTTCCCACTACTGAAATCAAACAAGCCTCCTATTTACAAGCCAAGCCACCCACAACTCAGCTATCTCCCTGAAAACTGCTTTTTTTTTTATTCTGCTTCTTTCTGGAACTTCTGAATTATCTCTTTCCTCTCTGAATTATGGTTTAAGTAGAAGGAGCAAAACTAGATAGCATAAAAAAAGCATTTTACAGATACAATAGCACACCAGTTTGTCACTTCAGATACCATGGTACACCAGTTTGTCAACACATATCCCAAGATAGGAATCTTAAAGGTCTTTAAGTGGGCATTGCTGAAAAGATATTTGCCATTTCACAGTGATTACTTTGATATCACCACGTCCACCTACCTAGAAAGGTATAGGTTACTGCAGGTATCTGGAGCAGTGTTTGAGAAAAGTTTGCTGTAATGAAAAAGAGTAAAAAAAGTGACTGAAGGATGCAGTAAAGAAAAAAGGGCATAGTGGAATCTGAAATCTAGTGTGCCACTGCAGCCCTAATGCAAATTTTTTTGTGAATTTCTTTGCATTATTGTTATTATTTTGGTATAAGGCCTCGGGCCAAAAGCAGAGCTACAGCCGGGATTTTCAGCCTTAACACTGAGTTTCCTGGCTTTTATGGGTCTAAAGTCAGCTTTTAATGTTACTTAAACAGAGCCCTAATGCAGCTGAATAGATTTAGCAGTGTGCTAAAGCAGAATGGAGAATCTCCACAGCAGTCACTTCAAGAGGCTCAGAAGCTCACCTCCCCTGACAGCACTCCAATGGACCCCTTCAAATGTGCCTCCTAATAATGTGCTTATTCCTGGACTTCATAGAAACCCTATGCTAAGTATTATTCTTAAAACAGCAAAATAACTGCCCTGGTTGTTGTTTTACACAAACTGAAAGTTATCTGGGACCCACTGTTTTGCACAAAAGAACAGCAATGCCTGCCTCAAATTTTGCATCCATTTGGTCGTTAATGAGCAAATCCAATGTTTCCAAGTTGAAGCTAGTTCAAAAGTATTGCCAAATTACCAAAACTGCATGTCAGACATGGGGTGGTCTCACGGCACTGAATGAAGAACCAGGTTGCATACATTGCACAGGATGTGGTGAATACTTTACACACATGCAGCTTTAGGTAAAGGGGAACTGATTTTGTATTTCTATTTGGAATCTTCCATGCTCAAAACCCCTTAATTTTTTGTAGAGGTATGACCTACATTAAGGTTTTCCTTCTTGTTTTAAGGAATATTCTGCAGGCAGAGATAACTGTTCAAAAATGGGTCCACAGTACAGAAGTGGCTTGAACAATGGTGCTACATACATTAGGTACTAAAAATGAACAGCTGGGTACATTTTGTTTTTGACAAACCTCTTGTTTCTTTTTCTACTGGGTTTTGTTTTGTTCTAGGCTCTAGTTATGTATTTTGTGAGCATAAAGCAATCTTGCATGCTGTAAGGCCAAATGTGTTTCAAACACAAATCATGATTCAGTGTGGAGATTTGAAGTTGTTTTTGAAGCTGATAATTATTGGCTTTGGCTCCTCACCGCTTATACCTGAAAACATAAGCCTCACTTAAAAGGGGAAGGTTGTCCTCTGTAGAAACAAAAGAAACACTAATTCAGGAGTGCCCTAATGCTGTAACAGAGCTGAAGGTACTCATGTCCCTTCATACATGGCATGTGCACATGAGCAGAGCACACGTGATCAAATGGGAGCACTTCTAGGTCTGTCCCCATGGTCAGCCACATTCCATAGGAGCGTTCTGCTCTGCTGTGGAGTCCCAGGACAGAAAGGCTTGGCTGCTTTTGTAAGTAATGAGAAAGGAGGAGGGAGGGGACTCTCCAGGAAGATGGAAGGAATAGCAGGTATTCTTGAAAAATGTTACAAATGTTGCATTTAAATAGAAAAGTCTCAAATTGCGGAGCTGGTCCACGTAATAGAAGGATTGGTAATTTTAAAAGAGTGCCAGAAATGAGCCAATTTCACAAGCTATTTGAAGGATATTTTCATGTAACTTTTAGCCAAAGCAATGTTCCAAAAAGTCTGAAAATTGAATCCTAATTAGTTGCAAGTATCCCTCTGGCTCAAGTTGACTATTATATTGTGCTCCATGCTCCCGAAGCAGATGAGAGCCATCACACCTTGCCAACATGTGACAAGGAGAAAGGTAAACTCACCATGCCATTGCTTTCAGAAGAGTTTAAATCAAGAAAAGAGAGAAAATTACACAAATCTTGAAGGAGAATTGCCATTCTTTCCACATAATAACAGTCATCTGGGATAATACGCCTGTATTTCACTTGTCAAAGCATGCTGTTTACTATTTGGTCTTTTAATAGTGAATTTAGTGAACATTAAGAGACATTAAGGCAGAGCAGGAATTTTTATGTTATATCAGCTCACTCCCCTGCCCCTCAGTACACAGGTCTTTACATTTTTTTGCTTGTTCTGAAGAGACCTTATTTTCATTTAGGTTCAGCTGACACTGCAGAAAAGAGCCTGACTAATTTAAATCTTTATTAAAAATATAAATGTATCAAATACTAAGACTGCCTATTCATAAATGATGGATAAGTTTGGGGGTTGCTCTGGGGATAAGAACATTCTTAGAGTTTTTGGTTAGTGCTCCCCCTGCACCCACCGCCTCCTTGTGAATTTTTTCTTGTTGTTCTACAAGAAATGAAATGCTAATCTCAGCTCCACCTCTACTGGGTCACCTCCAGGTCAGCATATTAGAGAAATCAGCAAAAGAATGAAGGCAGTCTACTCCAACTGCAGGGCAGGATGACCCAGTTATTAATCAATCTGATGGCAGCATTTGAACAATGACAGTCATCTGTCAGAAAGCAGGAGGTGGCTCCTCATTAACACACCACTCACCTGCCCTGAGCTACAACTCTTTTATAATAATATCTATCATTCACCTCCAAGGTGTTGCTTCTTTCTCTGGCTACATGAAATAACAGGCACGATTTTCTGCCCCCTTGCCGGTACTTCATTTTCTTGGAGATACTCAACCAACACTGCCTTTCAAAAGAAGAAAAAAAAAAAAAAGAAGAAAAAAAAGGAAAAGAAAAAAATAAAAGAAAAGGAACAAAAATAATCCTAAACTAGTACAAACCAGAGAGACCAAATGACTTCTAACTAATTTTCTAAGACCTTCAAGTGCTCGGATTAAAAAAAAAGTAAATTGAGTTATTTAGCACAGTAACATACCACAGTTATAAATTGGCCTCTTTCTTCCAAATAACAGGTCAACCCTTATTTTTGCCAATCTGATTTCACCACGACTGTCCCAGCAGATTACCTAACACCATCTTTATATTGTCATATACCTTTTAAAATTACTATGTTTCGCTCTGACAGTTTCCAATCCACATGCAGATGTTAAGCCAGAATAATATATTAAGCAAATAACTCTTTCATAAAATGCTGCTTATCAACACACATTTTTGTCATTAGATGCACACATGCACGGAGGTCAGATACAGGGCTGATGGCTAACAACAAGCAGACCTGGTTATGCCATTATCTATGCCTAGGAAGGGGCTCACCGCAATTGCCATCACGCTCCCCAAAAACCTGAGCACAAGATGTATCATTAAAGGGAAGGTAATATACAGTTGCACAGTTACAACAGTGTGTTCAGTATATTACGCTGGACCAAAAAGCTGCAAGGCACTTACAGATGTATTTCTTGCTCCCCTGCCTTTGGTTCCAGTGTGGGGGAAAAAAAACGGGGGCCTATATGTCCTTTCATTAAAGAAAATCCCCGTGGCATTTGATACAAACACAGTGGGTGCTATTATTTTACCCAAAGGTCCTGACCAGCTTTCAGCTCTGCATAATCTGCTGCTGCTTTCCAGCAGCTCCCCCTGGCCCCTCAGCCCATGATCTTCTCCCCTTTATTGCCATACCCACCCTGCTGTTGATTTTGTGCAGTTTGTATGAGGAGAAGTTTATGCAGGGCAGGAGTCCTAAGAGGCATCATATTATCTGTGGTGGATACTGTAGCACCTCTTTCAAACCTAGAACTGTGTGATGCACTTCCTGAAATGACACTGAACACCACAGTGGCCAAGGAGAGGTTCAAGTTTCTCAGGCTTATTAAACTATTACTAATTATATAAAGTACAACGATGCCTTAGCACCAGCCAAAATGAGTTGCCTTGGTGTTGAGAATAAGCTGGCTGGAGTTGACTCTGTATCCTGAAAATCTTGCAATGAAAATGGACACAAGAAACAAAATGATGGAGGGAACTTCCAAGCACAACAAGCAAGCAGGGATGATGGAGGGAACTTCCAAGCGCGCATTTGCTGCCAACATTACATGAAAGCCATAGTGTCCTTTTGCAGTATGTGCTCATAAAAAGGAGATCCATCCCCAGCTGTGTGGAGTCTTCTGTACCAAAACCAGGTGTGGACAAGCCACCTCCTTCACATAAAGGCACCTTCCTCACATAAACAGACCAAGAAGTAAAAGGCAGCATCTGCTCAGCAGTCATTAGTAACAGGTAGAGCCTCCTCCAGGTGTTTCTGGAGGAGCTCTGCAACAGGGCAGCTGGAGACGAGGGGGTAATCACTGGCTTTGAGCGCCCCAAAAACACTGAGCCAAGCCCCATCACAACAGTGTCTGTCTGCTCAAATGGACTGGAAATTTAACAGAGATACAGAAGTGCTGGTATTTCTGGTCCCCTTTCCACTCCTGCAGGAAGGACATTATCTTGCAGGCTGTCTAAGCCACTTCCAGTTCCAGCTGGGCATTACAAGCATATACAAAAATTGGGGGAAAATTAGCACCATCAATGCTTTCAATATTCAAAATAAGAGATTAGTTTCAAATTTGGGAGTCCAGATAATTTTTATTCCTTACTTTCTTGTTAGCAGCCATGAACTGTAGTTTTAGTAAAAGGTGCAGTTTCATATTTTAATTTTGTCAATAAATCAAGACAGCATTTTCTGCATTATGCAATTTATTAGCATTAGATACAGCAAAAGAAGCAACACAAAAACCCAACCCAAAACTTACAAAAAATATGCGACAAAACAGACAAAAAACCACACAACCAGTGAACCAAACAAAAAAAAACCCCAAACACAACCACAGTCTAGAAACACTAGAATTACAGTTTTTCTGCCTAAACTCTGTTTGTTTAGGCAATTACAATGCCTGCTACTTACCCATAATGTTCTCCTTTTAGTTAGAGTGCTCTGTGGATGATTTGATGCTGGTAATATCTAGTTTTCTGGGGGGAGAGATGAGAAAGGAAATGTTACTCCCGAACTCTGACCTCCGCGGATGGCTTTCTGGGGAATGCACTCTGCTAATTGTCTTCTTTTTGAGCTGCAGTGGATGTAATTGCATATATAAGGCCTGTGTTTTGCTTGCGTTACTCTTTTATGGTACAGGACCATGTCCACAATGGTGCATTAAAGTAATAATAATGAAAATAGTATCCATCAAGTAATTTCAATGCTGTTACCACCCTGGGATGGAGCTATCCTGCAAATTCTGTGTGGTTACAACCAGGCTCCATCCGCCCCCATGCCATTAGCCCTCTGTTCTGGATGGCAGGGAAAGCAGCACCCACCTTACAATTCCCAGGCTTGCAGCTTTCTTTCCAGCTAAAAGAGTCTTTGGCGATAGTTAGTCCTCCCTCCTCGGCTATAGGCACATGTGCATTTTGGTGTGTGCACATCTTCAGCACAGCTGGAGCAGGAGCTCTCAGGGAGAAGCTCATGAGCCCTCAGCTTCACCCTCCTATGAGGGAGAAAATATTATCATGTTACAGGTGAACAATCAGACACATTTAAGCAATACACCAAGCGCTAGTGTGTGAATTAGTTTAAAACAATGAAGGTAGCCATGCTGTTATTGAATCTTTCTCTCACTCTGCAGATGTGCCTGCAAGCCCTCTGTGGCTGGCTGTTTGTGCAGAAGGGCCCCGAGGCACATACTGGGACTGACTTCTCCCCTCAGAGCTTTTTCCTCCAAATAACACCTTTTCTCCAGGGGAAAAAAGCAAAACCAAAAATAAAGAAGAAAAAAACAAACCCACCCAATATACCATCAACAACAAAAAACCCAGTTTGTTTTATTCTTCCTTTTAGTCTCATTTCCTGCTTCTCTTGAACAGAGTTAGTGTTAACTCTAGTTCCAAGCTAAAGTGACGTGTCTCATATTTCGTTGGGCTTTTCTTTCCCTCAGTGGAAAACCTTAGAAATAAAATATTCATAAGAGACCATCCGCCTATTTTTCCAATATTGTATTCTTCACCAAAGTTCTGTCTGCATTTGAACAGGAAATCTGTATTAAAACTCCTGTTTTCTTTTATTAATTTTGTCCAAGTGGATGTGTTAATTTCAGTGCAAGCATGCACATATTTGTACTGAGCATCCCTTTCATATTGCATGTCTAGATGTCTAGTCTTCCTCTATATACAAATAATATAGCAGTACATCACCCTCTCATGTTCTTTGTGTTTATAGACATACATATACATATGTATGCATGTTTATATGCATATCTTTGTGTGTGTGTGTTCCCCCATGTGTATCTATGTGTATGTATATATATGTATATATATATATATGTATGGATAATACATACATAATTGCCCAGGCTTTACAAACGGATGCCAGCAAGCGAATACCTGTCTATTGCTCTGTCAAATGTGACTCGCTGGGAAAGCTATTGGGTTTATAGAAGAGACAAACATTTCAGGCACGCCATTCTGGGGTAATGAAGCATGGCAACAAAATATACCTGTGCAACATTTGATAAAGATGAGCTGACACACCAGTCCAAATAGGTTCTTTTGTGTGTCTGCACGTGTCTACCATCATTGCTTTCATCTTAAAACAGGAAGGTAGCAATAGCAGCAGCAGCTGGCAGGAACCACAAGAGGAAGAGCAGCTCACACAATTAAACGTCGTTTACCTCTGGCCTTTATTTCACTCCTCTCTCCCCCTAATTTATTATGTGTTTTCTCCATCTCTATGCAAAAAACATGGGCTCAATTTTTCTTTCTTTCTCCTGCTATCTAGCTCTTTTTACAGAGGGACTAAACAAGACAATAGGCAAAATCCCATGGCATTTAGCTTTGGATCTTAACTTGAAATGCTTCTTAGTGGGGTTTTTATGGCCTTTATTGTGCTTTGATTAATGTAAAGTAAAATTAAACCCTACAGTTACACATTAGAACATCAACTAGAGAGAAGGCAAAACTGCACTGTGCACCTCGCCTTACAGAAAACATCCTTTGTTGTGCTTAATCTTCAGAGCAAAGGAAGGGAAAAGCCTCACCTGCTGTGGGGACTCTTGAGGGGTAGGGAAAGCAAAGGAGGCACAGACTTCAGCTGTGCTGCCAAGCACTGCAAATGACCCAAGTTACAGCAGTCTCCTCATTAGGGGCTGGGCAAGAGCCCTTATTAAGGCACAGCTTCCCTTAAAGCCAACAGGAATTGTCCTGGTATATGAAGCCCAGGAGAGAGATGGCTCACGCTCTGCCTGACCGCCAAAGGTCTTGCTTTCAAGAGGGGTGGTATCTCGACATAACCAAACTTCATGATGGGTTTTTTGTGGTTCTGCACCAGTTTTACCTATGAGGAATGGCTGCATAAATCTTTCTTCCCGGGTAAATTTAAAACTAGGTTTTCATTGCCTAGAGAGATATTTTACATATGTGTATTCTTGCAAATATTTGTATTCAACTCAAATGAAAACTTAATTACTTCTAGTATTCTGGTTAACATCTACTGAATAAGCTGAGGGCTTTCTTCTGTATATTGTATATGGCAGATCTGTGGTTTCATTTTTTTTTCATTTTCTTTTTGTTTTAATAAATATGCTCTGCTCTCATCTCTTCTCCTTACACAAAATCTCCTTGGTATGTGTGATTTTTCACTTTGCCAGCTGCTAAATTCATATCTGCTCCATATTTCCAGTGGTTCTTTTCTTCTTCTTTTCCCACAGATGTTTCTAGGCAAAATGCTTAACAGTCCAGCTGAAGTAAAACGTTCAGCATTATGGGTTTTGAGTGGGGATGGAATAGGGAAGTGAGACAGAATGAGTTTGGCCCGTTAAAATATCTATATTGAAGCAACACAGAACTGAAATGGGTCTTTTTTTCCCCCCAGCCAGTAAAACTCCTGCTAAATTTTAAAGAGGGTTCACAGGTTTGGCATTGCATATTCCTCAGAGCAGCAGTATCTTCATTATTTACTACTAGTCACTGTTGCTGATTATAAATGCCTCTTAACATGCTTATTCTTTTCAATTTTCATCGGTAGTCAGAGCATGGGAACTTCAATTTCAACCTCTGGTTGTCCCCCACCTCGCACCCATTTCATGAAATCTATTGTATCTGTAGCCAAGCTCACAAGTTAAATGACACATATGCGGCCTTTCTGCTCATTTTATCTGACACTAAGACAATTCAATTGATGCTCAGCATAAAAAAAAAGAAGCCCCAAAATTACAGAGTGTCTCTGCCAAGGGTAAGAAGAGGTCAAGAGCCAAAGGAATTTAAGCAAACTGTCTTTTATACACAGGAAGCAGTTAACATGTGGAATAAAAGAACAGGAATAGCAATTGATGAAACATTTGGGAGAAACTTAGATAAACAATCGTAAAAAAGATTTAGACAAGTGCTTGGAGTGGCCAAAAAAATAAATAAGACTGGTATAGAGTGTGCAAGTAACTTCATCGTCCTTCCATTCTGAAATAGCTGAAATAAAAGAGCAATGAGCAGATAAACTGCAAAATATCATTATGATTTAGTAGCCATTTCTTTCCATCAGAGCTACTGTTTTAATTTTCATTCTTCCAAATTACAAAGTAACAATAAAATATCGTTTTCGATTTATGGCAATGAGACCCTTTTAATTGAATTTCAGAAATGAGCTGATTTGACTGATGGGTAGGTAATGGGAATATACTATTTACAGTTGGAAATGCATTTCCAGTGGAAGGATGTGAAAAAGCACAACAAAATAGATATTTATAAGCAGGATTTTGGATGGCTTACATACACACATGCAAAAATACATATTTTGACCTTGAGGCACAACAAACAATATTTCTGTTTCATCCTAAAAGCCTCTACCTGTGAAAAAAGTTCATGAACACTTAGACTATTTATTTTGGTAACAGCCAAATGTACAGGCACCATGACCTCATTATAACTCTTACTTTTTCTCTCTGTACCAAGACATGGAATTGACAGTGTTTTTTTCTTGAATGTTTTGCCAAATCTGGAAATATTGGCAACTTATAAGCCATCTCACTCTGCCCGAGAGTTAATGTGGAGTAGCCTACATCAGCCATCACTTTTTGCATTGCAATGGCAAAGTTCCAGCTGACTTTAATGGAGCCAGAATTTCACCCCAGGTGCATTATTACAATTGACTAGGGTCTGATAGATTGATTCCTGAGATGCTCTGGATTCCAGATGTGGATCTCATAAAATTGTAGAGTGTGGTGTGTGTGTGCAAAGCTTTTTTTTTTTTTTTTTTGCCTTCCCCCGACCCCCCTTAATAAATAATAATAAAACACAGTCCCTGTAAGTAGTGCAATTTAGAGTATATGCTTTTTTCTCCTCTGTCTTCCAAGAAATACCTCCATCTTCTTTCTCTACTACTTCTGATCTCACATTTATATAGCAAGGAGAAAAAAACAAAACAACAACCATGAAACCCAGCCAGTGAGCTGCATCCGGTTTGATGTATATGAAGAGCTGAGTCTGTGTGCCTGCTGAAATTTTATCAGCAACACCTACAATAGAAAGTCTAATCAGAAGCCAGCTGTGTTAACAGAGGCTGAAAAATAACCTAAAAAGCCAGGCAATGTAAGAGGAATAGAGCAAAAGAACCTTCCTTCACAGGAGGACTTGGTGAGATAAATAAAGGGAGAAGAGAGGAAAGGAGGAGACTTCTCCCACGCTAAAAAAAAAACCCTCAGGGACCTGGAAGCCACATGATGCCACCATCAGGGCAGGTGTTTCCTGTTCTTGCTGGGCCTGTCTTGCCTTGGGGAAGGGAGGATGGCTGCTCTTCTCTAGCTAGGTATTTGTGCTGGATCTTCCAAGTCTCCTTTCTGTTCTCTTTTGCCCTTATAAATATTTGAGGTAAGTCCACCTACATCCTACCAGTCCACCTACATCCTGCATTTCTACCAGGAATCTAGGTGTTTCCAGGGAGAGGAAAAAAAATATCTCTATTCCCAAGACCCAAGTAACAGTGGGGCAGTTTCCACTCAGTCATAATAACAAAATCTGAGCCTTTTTTCCCCACTTCACTCAGTAGTAGCAGAGAGAAATAGTCCTCATGCCTCACAAGACAGAAAGATATGCAGCCCATAGGGTTATCATTCTGCTGCTTTCAGCTTCCCATCCTCTGGGAAGAACACAAGTGACAGAGGCCAGGTAAGAAAATTATATTCAATGCTGCAGTAAGGGCTTGTTTTGCTTTTTCTCACAACTTGGTGGAGCACGTATGTGTTTCACATAAGTTAAAAAAGAAGAGATGGGAGGAACATTGTCCGTGTGTGTGAGAAATGGGAAACATGCTATGTAGAACAACTTTGAAATATTTCCTAGCAAGGATGTGTCACCAGAATCAGAGGACTGCTAAGAAAAACAAGCAAGGCCACCAAACAGAAGAAGCATATAAAAGGGGAGTGTCTGATCTTGGGGCTATGCTACTCAGAGCTGTAGAGTCTGCCCCTTCTCATGTCACTGAGTGCAAAGCAGCAAAAGCAGACTGCACAGCACCAGGTGAAGTCCCAGAAATTGTTAGATCGTGTGTTAGATGTGATTGAAAGACAGAATGACAAAGAAGGAAGAGGTTTCCTGAGGTTACATGGAGCAGAGATTAAAATCACTGTACTCTATAAAAAAACCCCCAACATACCCAGTATATATGCTACCAAGGAATACCAACAATAACTATCCCTGTTTGGGAGCAATACAGATGGTGTTTTCAAACACTCTCTTGCCTCAGTATTAAAAGACATGTCTGGTCTTGTATTTCTCAACAAATGTCCCTGTTTACAATTCCTACTGTGGACACAAAAAAATTTTGTGTGAATCTGTGTTTGTGTGGAATTATCAGATGCACCAGCCCATGGAAGGACAAACATGGACAAGGTCAAAGGAAAATATTCTTTAGAATAGCCTTTAAGCAGGCAGAGGAATTAGGCCTGATTTATGAATGTATTTCCACAATTCACTTGAAAATTTGTAATGTCTGTGCAGCCTGGCAAGAAAAAAAGGTGAGGGTAATGTGAAGGAATGCTTCTATTCCACTTTATTGTAAAATTATCCCATGTTACCTGCTCTAATCCCCTGAAAACAAATTAAATCCTCACTAAGCTGACTTTAAATCAATAGTTTCATTTAAGAATAGTGTGACTTAATAAAAATAAAAAACTAACTGGTCCAGCCAATTTAAGAGGGAAATAAATCATTGCCCAAGGAAAAAAGCAGATTTGACTTGTATATGGGCCACAGTTTTGTTGAGGGGCTAACCTGCTGTCTAAATTAACTTGGGGTATATTACAAATCTCATCAGCCTCATTCAGAAATTTGCTCCACTGTACTAGGGAAGAAGATTGCCAAAAAAACAAAACAAAACAAAACAAAAAACCAACTCCCCCCAAAAAACCCTAACTGGAAATGTTATGAAATGAAACAATATTTCTGAGAACACTTAGTAAATCAAGTAAGAAAACATGCCTTTGAATTGCCCTGAAACATCACCTCACACTCCAGCATCTCCCTTGTCTGACTTGTTTGGAGAGGATGTTTGGGAAGTAAAAAGGATGCTGTATTTGCAGCTTGGGCAAGAGCAAAACATTAGAAATGGGAGAGAAAGGAGCAGAGGAATGGACAGGCAAGCTGCCAGCTGTTTAATTCATTCATACAGCGAAACTAGTTAAAATAAAAACTGAATAATTTATTTTTAAATCTATAGATTGAATTATCCCTGCAATCTTTGCAGCTTGGTGAAGATATTACTTCAACGTTATTAAGTGTGGACATATTTATCACTAATTTACCTTTTAAATGTTATGAAACTTGCACAATAAAAGTCTTAAAGTTTCAGAAGACCAGAATATAAACAGAGGACACAACAGAGTGGCTTACTCAAATAAGTGCGAGTTATGCATTGCAAGCCACTGACAGCAGGAGAATTTAATAATCCTGACTCCAGTTGAGTTATTCTAAGCATTCCCGGATGAATACCTTTCTCTGTCACCACGTTTCCAGGCAAGCCTTTGAAAACCATCTTTTAAATAACCTGTGCAAGGGCACCCCACAAGTTGGCAACAAAGGACAGGACTAGCTTGTCCAGACGCTCAGGAAATGCTTTAACTATGCACCTGTCTTGTAGCCCACTGTGATAATCTGTAGGAGCTGAAAAGGTTTCTGGATTTGCCTTAAATACTTTGATAGTTGAGGAAGGGATTGTGGTGAATCTGTGAGCTTACAGACCAGGCTTAGAATACAGGACTTCTCATGCAGCATTCCTTTACATTTATCTGATTCTCCCAACACAATCCAAAAAGATGTTAATATCTCCATCTTATATTATTTTACAACATTTGTGGACCAGTGGGAATAAGCACAAATGATTCTGGTGATGAGAGCGGTAAGAAATCATGGAATAAATGGGGAGGAAGAGTTAGAAGCACATGAAGGAATTCTCCATGCTGTACCAACAGCACAGGCTTGCCAGCATTGGCAGGTCCAACATAAACCCACCTCACAGAAATGTTTCAGTGCAGAAGGAAAACAAATAGTAAGATGTCCAAGTTTATAAAAGTGGGAAAGCTGTTCTTCTTTACTTAATTTTATTCCTAACAGAAACATTACCATAAAGAGCAATGATATTTAAAAAAAAAAAAAAATGCTCAAGAGTGCCTAGGTCTTCAAGGAACTGGAAGAGATGGACTTTGAGGGCTCCAGAGGAAATAGGAGAGTATATTTCAGAGCAAAATGCTCCAAACTGCCCTGAACCTGCCTGACAGAATACTATATGACTGTGTTTAACAGGTAGTTTGGAGTTGCAGTTATCCATATTTGTATTCCCCAGTAAGTGCTCCTAGGCTCTGCTATCCCACTGTGCTTTTGAGATATGAGATCTTAAGGGGAGTTGGATCAAGTAGTGTCTCAAGATCATCTGCACTGGGCCTTTTTTTCTCTTGGTTATAATTTTTCTTATCCTTTCTCGATTCTGAGCCTTCCTATTTATTTGTTATAGGGATAACCATCTGTGTTAGAGCTAGAATGAAGGATCATTGTACATGTTACATTTGTATTTGATGGACTCGTTCTTGCTAGATAAAAATACAGTACGCAGTTGTACACAGTGTCAGACTAAAAATACAGAAGTTAGTTTTCTTTCTGGCTTGGAATTAGGTAAGGAGCTTTAAGATGAGCTTCAAATTCCTGGATATTTATGGATGCCCTCCCCTGAGTGGGGAGGTCTTCACTGTCCTCTAAATTTCTAATTTTTTTTATTTCCAAATTCCTTAGAAGTGAATGGTTTCCTTCATGCTAGCCAGAATTCTCCAGGAATCTGTGAAGAGAACAACCAAAGCTGCCCAACTCATTGGGTCATTCAGGTCCTACAAATTAGTATTTTCAATGCATACTCTCCTTTTGGACTTCTCAACATTAAATTTTTTTTTAATTCAGCATTTCCGAACCACAATTAGTGCTCTCAGAAACTGACAATATCAGAAATTAGTGGTATCTTTTCAAAAACTTTTCCCCAAGCCATAGGTCACGACATTTCTGTCTGCAAATCCTTTCTGTCTTATTGGTCCTCCTCTGGTTTCAAAGCTGAACATTCAGCAAAAGGTGTCTATTTTACATTTGCAAGGTATCTTCAAATCAACTGTTTCCTGTAGTAACTTGCAACTTAAATGTGCAAATTCCAGCCTGTTAAAGAGAGAAATGTGAAGAATGCAAATCAGGTCAGAATTGTACTGACAAAATGATAACACTGAGAAAGCACTTGTAAGGTTGTGCAAAAGGTCCACACCTTGAAGCTGAATTTTGAATACTTGCCCTTTAAATTCTATTATAAGTTTAAGGCAAACCTCCAGGTTTCTTAACATTCAGTTTTGACAAGTGAATAAATTACTAAGAGAATATAATTCATTGGTTTAGCAGAAAGGGAGAATAAGTTAGCATGTAAAGACGCTAGTAAATGATACATTCTGGACACCATCATTGTGGCGCTCACATGATAGTGTGCTGGGGCAGAAGATTTTTTTTTTTTCCTAGAAAACAGACAAGGACACAACTTCATTGATTTGAAAGAAATAAATAAGTAATAATAATGAACTAATGTAGTAAACATACCACATGCACACATGGCATATACACTGCATAGGGAAAAGAAGGAAATAATTACATTTTAAAACCAGCGTTGCTAGAATCTTTACTTTGTTACTTTGTGCTTTAAGGTTTTTTTGTTTCAAAATTCTAGGGTCCCATTATTAGCAAAAAGGATTTGCAACCCAAAATAAAATTGTGTGCTTTGCTATTTAACAAGGTTTACATATCTGGGGTCACTCTATCTTCCTGGATTCAATTTACTGGTCAGACTTCCAGATTATACTTGGCTGTAACAACCAGTACATAACAACCAGTTGATAGCACTACTATTAATTTCAGAGTGCTTCATAAATTAGATTTTGTAATCTGTTTGCTTTTACATTTTAATGTCCTTGGCACCTAATGCACCATCACATTAGTTTTTAATCTGGATAACATAAACTACAAGTGCTCAGACGTTCCAGATCACCTGGATGATGAGAAAATAGAAATACTCATTCAAACTTCTGGAGATGAAATTGCAAGAGTTGCGAATTTCTGAGAAGCTCTGGCACAATCTGAGGATGTCTTTAGCTAGTGCAGGCCACGATGCATCCCCACAGAGGGATGTTCCCCCTGCAGGGGGGGGGGTTGTGTAGTGAAGGGTTGTGTAGTGACTGCAGAAACCCAGACAGCCATTTCCACAACAGAGAGTTTCTTGTGTTACTTGTACATGCCGAATGCAATTGGAGCTAAATTCACAGCCTGCAAATAGCTTCTCCTGGGACAGCTACATTTGGGGGGCTATGCAAAGTTTTTCCTTTATAAGCATGTGTGTTGTTATTTGAAATGAAGAAATGCTCTAAATCTTCAGTTAGTTCCTTCCTTTCATTTTTGTTTGTGGAATAAATATGTGGGGTTCCAGATTGGTTTTGCCCACCATTCTCCCCTATCATTGGCCATCATATAGCTCACTATACGTGAAAACTTACCAAGAGACCAAACAAAGAACTATAAATCTTTCTAGCTCATGGTAATCTCATGCATTCCTGGCTCCCAGCTGATCTATCAAGAGGTCATTTGGTTGAAAGCCAACTTGTCAGACCTCCTTCTCTTGTCACTGTTTTAATTTCCTCTTTTGCTTGCTTTATTCTCAGTATTGGTACATTTTAAAAGAAATAGCATTTGCATCTTTACAAGGAATGCCATTTTAAATAAGGCATTCTTGGGCAACAACAAAAAAGACCCTCTGTCTCCGAGGATGTGTCTTGACAACTTGGTTTTAGTGTTTTGGGAACACATACCACTTTGTTCAGTTCTGTACAAGCAGATAGTTTCAGACTACTATTTAATACCACCCCAAGGAAAAGAAAAAAAAGGAGAGGAAAAAAAAAAAGAAAAAAAGCAAAGGGAACACAAATCATTGGCTACTTATCCCAAGCCTGGATACTTACTGTAGACAGCAGTCTTCTCCCTGTCTGATGGCAGAAGTATTTTAAACACACAAGCAATATCTTCTCTTGCAGATTTGTGTATAGTCTGACACACAGAGAATCAGACACAGGATGGAGGGCAGCAGTCTTCCAACATTGCAAAGGACAAACTTCTTGCCTGGCTGGTTTTCTTTTAGCCTTTGTAAGTGAGAAGCACATCTTGGCCATGATTGATCTAACAGTCTGGTTTTGGCTTTCTAGTCCTTGGTCTCTTTCCCAAGCTGGCTGTTGACAGACTATGGAGTATTACACATGGGTTTTAATCTTCAGGAAACATAAAGCATATGTAGCTGGCTCCAAATCACCAGCTCTCCCATACCACAGAAAAGGAAAGATGGGGTTTCGGGGAAGGGCTAGAGTACAGAGGGGTGGGAGTAGTGGAAGCTTAAGTGGAATACAGAGTATTCCATATAGATCCAAGTGAGACTGAGACAATTAAAATTACTTGACCAATATTTCAGCTATTTGAAGCTAGACCAGGAGCTGCTTAGCCTCTACAAATATCAGAAAGATTTAAAAAGCGCAGCATAGAGTCGTCTCTCCCTCTCTTCAACGGCAGGTATTTCCATTTACACTCAGCTGGTGCGTTCAATCTAATATCATGTTTCATTCTTACCTGAGATGCAGTTGGAAATCAAAACAGTCCTTCAGGCAGAAAAAAAAGGGAAACTTTTCCACAGATGATGTCACTTCTTTCTCTCCTCTCCCAGCATTTGTTCCTGTTGTTGTTCTTTGTGGTGAAGGAATAAAGCCCAAAGAACTCATTTGATTTGCTGCCAGTCTGAGGACAGCAATGCTCTAATTTGATCACATTCAACCCCAAATTCGGGTGATGTGAGTTGAATCTTGTCCCAGATTCTGCAGCTCAGGCCTTTTCTAGACTACAACTCTCTCCAGCCAACAGTGCCACTGCCCAGGGTCAGTAGCACCACCAGCCCAGCAAAGACCACTGTCGCCTCCTTTGACAGGCTCACAAAACAGGGACTCTTTAGCAAGTTACTTAGGAATTTCCCTGTATCGTGGCCAGCCTTTGACAGAAGAATTGCCTGTGGATATTTGCATTGGTCACAACACATTCCACAATATAATCCAGCAACTGGCCCAGACTTTCTGTAACTAGATCAGAGTAATCCTGGCTCCTGCAAAATCCATGTGCTTTCTCAGTCAGCAGCTCAACAGGTGAGGAACAACCCCACTGATCGAGTTATGGCTCTGTCCTACTGTTATTTGATAGCTTGGGGGGGCAGGGGGGAGAGGGGGAATGCCAATGGTTTATAAGGGCATTCCTGGAAGAAGAAGCCAGGAAAGAAGAGGTTGGTGGGAGTGTCAGAACATTGTGAGATCAACTATATGAAGGATAGGATTTCATACCTCCAGCCAGCAAACACATCCTAAGACTTTTCCACCCTCGTATATTATAGTATTATTGCTCTTTATAGTTTAATAAGTTTCCCCATTGTTGTGACATATGACAGCAGCATTTGTGTTGGTGGATGAAGCAAAGTGGGAACAATGCCTTGTTTTCTGTAACAAATACCTGTCAATTCCAAATTGACAATTTCTACTTAAGATAATTTACAAAAGGAAAGGTAAAACACCCTCTCCTGGGGTATTATGAAAAGAAATAACAAAACATTTGATATATGCTTTTACAAATGGAACAAAACCTAAAGCTTTATATTAACAGCATAAAAGAAAATAATAGAATGAAAAAATTTACATGTGACCTGATTGACAGTTGTTACAAAAAAAAAAAATTATATCTATGCATATATTCTTACCTGTCACCCTGTTCTTCTAAGTTCTTCTAAGCCTTCTGATGTTTACATTCCTGTAACAAACTTTCTCACGCACTTTTCTGTAAATACTTATTGTTTTGCATTATTTTCTGGAGGAGGAGACATTTGATGGACTGTTGGTTTGTCCAGTGTCATTGGAGAGGTGGCACTGGCATCCTCCAATCCACTGTCACATTTGAAAATCTATAAATATTGGAATCAGAAATTAAACTGCCCTTCTTTTTACCTTGGAGATTCCAGTGTCCGTGTCATTTTATTTCATGGCCTCTAGCGACACTTGCCTATTAAACAAATGTATTCATTTGGAATCTGGGTGAAAATCTTTCTCTACTGGACTGACCTAAAGGAGCCACAAACCACTCCAAAAGCCGTGATCTGTAGGTGATGACAGTGGCTTTGGCCTGCAGGACCAAGATTCACTAGCTCATTGAATGCAAGGCCATACGTGTGGTTTCTGTCAGTGCAGCCAGGATGTTTATAGCATTTGCCAGAGCAGAGCAAAAGCTCTCCTAGAAAGGGCTGGATACTCTTTGGCAAGGGGCTGATTTAGCAGTGCCCTCCTTCTTTTTTCTGCTTTTGGGGAGTTGGTGATGAAGTTTGGCTTTCTCAGGATGCTGACCACCCTCGACTGGACCCAAACAAGGAAAACACATTACGTGTCTTCCTCCAAGCGCCCTGTCTTGGGCAGCAGCGTGCAGAGGGTGCTCTGAGAGAGAGAGTGAGCCCCCTTTGCCTGCTGCCATCTGCGCCCAGCGTCCCGCGGAGCGCGGCAGCCCCGGAGCCCGCAGGAGCGCGCCGTGGCTAATGGACACATTAGCGGGAGGCCGTGCCTGCTGGAATACGGGCAGACAGACGGCGTGCTCCGGGAACGTGTTCCCTTACACACATCGCTTCCCCATTCCCTACCTTCGGCAACTTAGAAAATGGGACTTCATTAATGTTATTCTAGACAAAGAGCGGCGGAGAAATGTAACGTTAAAAAAAAGCCTATATTTTTAAATTGAGAGAGACCAATTACAAAAGCTATAAACACTTTAATCATTTCTCTGAACATGTGGAAATACATACATTGGGAACCTTTTTCATAGGAAATGCTGAAATCCTTTTCTTAATGGCACATTTTCTTAATGGCTTTACAGTTTCTCAGTTCATTTCAAAGGGCTGTTATTTGTTATGTGGACATAAGTTTAGATTATGGTTTAGAATGCTGAGAGATGTTTGAAAGAATTATCTTGTGGATGGTGGCAGCTACTTTTGCGTTGCCTTCTGTTCTTGCTTTGAAATATATGGGGGTGGAGATACAAGGAGGTGGAATGTCTGTGTGCTAAATACTCCTCATAAAAACGTGGGGTGAAATCCTGTCCGAAGTCAAATCAAGAACATATCTGGTATTTCTTCATCTTCCAGATTTTTTCCAGGTATTTTACTTTATTAAGTACTAAAATTTATTTAAAAGCATGTATCTATTATTTGCAGGTAGTTATTTTTACCTTATGCTATGAATCTTTGATCTTTGGGGGCATAACAATGATTGCAAGACTGAAAGAAAAAATAAAGAACAAAAATGTGTTGTATAAAAAGAAGTCATGGTGGGGGCTTTGCAGATGATGAAGTCAGAAAATTAGAAAACATTGATAATTTCTGGAGACAGAATACTCTTTCTAAAAGATAAAATGTGGGCTACATGAGTGTCTTAGAATAATGTGGAGGTCTTGGATGAAATCCCAGCCTTGTTGAACACAACGGGAATTTTTCATTTCACTGTAACAGAATCAAGTTTTCATTTGCCCCTCGCTTTAAAACCATGTGGAGGTGCAGTGGAATTTCTCCTTTGGACACAAATCTTGTCTGGTTTAGACATTCTCACTCCTTTCCTGTCCTGTAGTCTGCTCCATGTCTTCCAGAGCTCCAACCCTGAATTCCTTCCCTACTCAAGTATCTCACACAAGGGAATTCTCGCCCTTAGTCAGAGACTGTACTGATTCCCCAAACACCTAATTTTTACAAATTGCATTGAATAACTATCAACACCCCTCTACCTTTGGTAACAAGCCCATTACAGTGACTCTGAGCACTTATACAGACTTGGGAAGTTCTGAATGAAATTTTTGGGAGGTCCAGAAATAAACCTATGTTAAAATCCTCTTGTCCATATTTAAGTCTTGCTGGAAACACTAGAGTATTTAGGGATCTCTGGGAAAGAAAAAATTAAAAAATGAATAACAATGGCACACTTGAAGGTTAAATCAGCCTCAAAGTCTGGATTTACTCTTACTTCAAAGCAAGCAGGGATTGCTAACACAATGCCACACCGTGCTTATGTGAAGTGAGAAGTACAGCTCCATTGGAAGCCTTTGAGCTCAAGTGAGTGTCAGCCTTCACCATCCTCTGTTCTGATTTCCATCTCACTAAAAAGAGAAGGGATGTTATTGCCTGCAAATCCTAAATGTTTGTAGTTCTGAGCACTGCAAACATAACCTCTAAGACATTCTTGCACTGTTACAGAAATTTTGCTTCTGTTTGTTGATGTAAAGGAATAGTCTTGGTCATTGATCTGATGTCTTCCATCACAAATCCAGATTTTGCACTAATACCTCTTCAAAACGACAAGGCAGGTTTGATGTGGTCAGTGGGATACGCTCTGTGAGGCATCACCACTTGGTCCAAGCCACAGACTGTAGAGTTCAGCTGATATGGGCACAAATCCATTAAAAGTTTGGGGTTTTTTTCCCCTTACTACTGTGTCTGATTTCACAAGCAAGTAAGAGTTTTAGCTGATGAAATACTAAAATCTGTAACTTTAATATTTTCCCCCACCACCACACACACGCACTGAAAGTCCACCTGGCATCTGGAAGACAGCTACACATAGCTTGTGGAAGACTATATCCCATTGATTTTTCTGTTTTGATCAAAGTCTCACATTACCTATTCTACCTGCAGACTACAGTCCTTGCAGGACTTATTCTAAGCAGAGGTAGATGCAAATTGCCTCCCCATCTGCATCATGGATTGCTGCTTGCCACATGCAGGTTTTCTACACACCCAGTCATCTCAATTACAGTGTTGACAGGGCAAACATTACCCAAAAATTTTAGGATAATTCATGTAATTTGTGCAATTAATCTGTGGTTTACACAGTGCACAAAACTGTTGGAATGGTCTCACTTGTTGGAGGATAGCAGATAAATTCCCCAAATGTCAACCTCTAAAGAACATATTCAAACAATGACGTTGTTCTTTGTCTCTGGGGGTGAAGACTGAGCCTGGAAAGCAGATGTCCACCATGCTTTACACCCAGAGAAGGCATGTGCTTGTGTGCATGTTTGCCCAAGCATGTAAGTATGGTGGGGGAAGAGAGGGAGGGAGAGAAAACCTTGGAAAGGAAGAAATCTTCCTGTCTTTTAAGGGAAAAAAAAAATTGAGGGTGTGCCTCACTTTGAATAAAGCACGCTTAAAATATGGTGATTTTGCCTTCTTCATTTAGCACAAATGATTGCTGTATTTTAATCCCAACCTGTATAGCAGCATGTTTCAATGACTTTTCTTAGCTGCTTGAAACAAGCTGGGAGGTCTGCAATATTTCATGTTGTAGTTCTTCCCAATAAATTTGAAGTTGGATTGCACATTGCAGATGTGTGTTGCGCATCTTAACAATGATAACTAGTGCAATATGAACTACTTCAGAACAATGTGTAAATGGTGCCTGAAGAGCCAAAATCTTCCTCTTAGGCATTCAGATAGCCTGGGAATCTCTGTGAGAAAATAGTGACTGAAGCAGCATGCAACTCATGGAGAAGTTACAGGGAGATCTCAACAGTGGATATTTGATGGATACCACTTGGAGAGAGAAGGGGGTCCAATGGATGTGAGATGGGAAAAGATTCTCATGCCATCCTGCCCTGGGGTAGCAATACCAGTCATAGTTTGGTGGATGAAAGCCTGTGCAAGACAAGTGAGCATTAAATATTGGTATGAACACTAATGCCCATGCTTAGTCTGCCTCTCAAAGTTGAGGAGAGGACCCGGCATCTTCCAGGAAATGACCTGCATGACCACATGCACCAGATTCAACAAATACCTGCTTCCTACCTGAGGAATGGCAGAAGGACCTTTATGCCAAAAAAGGAATGTGCACCACTCACAGTAAGACTGAAGCAGCAATTGGACTCTCAGGAGGGCTTGTAGCTCTGGGACTTCAGTGAACATCTAGAAATGCTGTGCACAGCCGAGAGACAACTTTATCAATATATAAGAGTAGAACACAGAGCTCCTCATGTCCAAGAAATCTCCATAGCCATAAATAAGATTAGATAGCTTTATTGCTTTCATTAGCCAGTGTCAGATTTTTATGCCAGCTGAGGCACAGGTAAAGAAAGGATTGGCTCCCTTAAGATATAGTGCTCATGTGATTAGCCTTTCCACCCAGCCCAGCACACGATGCCTTATGTATTTACATGACTGTCTTATAGTACTGCTCAGACACCACAAAACCTGTAATTTATTTCTTCCCTGTAATGTCTCTAAAAGGCGGGGAAGTGCCATTACACCCATCTCACAAATAAGGAAAAAAAAAATCACTGAGAAGCTCGGCAGACAGAATCACCCCAGAAATTCACCCAGGATGAAAGAGGGAGCTAGAGTCCCTCCTAACAGACTGGCCAAGCCTATTTCTTCTTGACATCTGTGTGTGATTTGCTAATATTCTCAGAAGAGCAGATGTTACAACAGCCTTCCCTCCCACCAGTTCGCAAGCATGCTGGGAGGCCCTTCCACTTTGAAGGTTTCAGGTCACATTTAGTCTAAATCCATCTTTTTGCAATCAAACAGAGAAACACCTGTCAGTTTTGGGGAGCACACTTCAGCTTTAGGAGGTGAGGGACACTGAATATGGAGAGAAGAACAAAAGAACATCTGCTGGTGCTCACCCCAGGGCAGGAGATCAAAGATCACCTTTTTTCAAAGGTGGTCATACTGTCCAGGAAAATAAAACAAAAGACAAACTGTGATTGATAAGTAGATTCTGTCACTCCATAGACCCCTAACAACAGAGAAAATATTTATTTATATTTTCTATATGCCTTTACATATTGCTTCTTCCCTCTCTCAACCCCTGTCTTTTGATTTCAACTTGCTTATTATTCTTTTCCACTATTGTATTCCTTACACTTTGGATTCTGGTTTATGTTCAAATTTTTGTTTTACTAGAAATGCAACATCCTGGTGGAATTAAAACCCAAATTGGATTTAGAGTACTGCTTAATTTGAGCTCCAGTGTCCCAGATGTTGGTTAGGTACTCTGAACACTGTAAAATCTAATAATATTTTTCGCCTAAAAAAGATCCATTAACGTAACGCTAGGAATGAGATGTGCTGAGAGCCAATGGAAGCCAAAAGAAATCTGAGTAAATGTAGAGAAAGTGCTTTTTCTCCCCTCAATTCCCATCCTCTCCTTGGGCTTTAGGTACTGCAGCACATGTGGAGGGGCCTTGTAACACTAGGAAATGCTATACAGTTGTGGTTTCAGAGAACAAAACAAATTGTCTTACCTCCTCTAATATTTAATCCAGATTTGTAGCTTCCCAGTGCGCTGCTGTAAAATCACCCAGTGTGGCGGGGTCCTTCGATAGCGCAGGAGTGCCAAGTCTCAAGGTGGCTGAGCTGAGGGTTATGTTTCAATTTGGCAGTGGAACACCGTTTCCATAGACAAATTAACATTGTTTCATTTCATTTTGACACCATAATGTCTTTTCCATAGACCTGCACTGACATTGTCGTGAAATCATTGCATCCCAATCAAGTGAATGGGAAATTAGCACCGTGACACAAAACATACTGAGAAAGTAACCACAGCTTAGTTTATCTGTCAAACTGAAATACCTCAGCCACCTTCAAATGCATTTTCTGAAGCACCAGACGACTCAAGTGCAGGATTCAACACGAATAAAACATAGCCTGCTAAATATGTTCCTTTCATTCAAAATTTAGGAAAGCTGCTACAAACTGTTGGTCCTTACTGCTGGCTCTGCACATTAGGGCTCATGCCCTTCCTTCCCACCCTCTCTTCCTCTCTCTCTCAGAACTTCTCTTTGGTGCTTGCATCTGAGTTGAGGGTTTGTAGGTCCAAGGAATGAGTGCAATCCCTCAGTTGACCAGTGTGCTCAGCTGCAGCAGGTGCTGGGAAACTTTGCTGTTAGCATTTTGATGGGACTTGAAATGGAAATAATCTTGGGATTTCCACAGTTTGAGCTTGAGGACTTTGGTAATAGTGCTACTATTGAGAGCTAAATTTAGAGCCACAAAAATCTCTGTTTACATGGGAAGCATCCTGTTTACTTTACCATAGAGAATAAGCAGGAAAGGGAAAAAAAACCAGTAGCTCAAATCACAGATTTCTTAAAATTTTTGCTCTCAGACACATCCTAACAACAGAAATCACATCCATCTTCTGGTCTAAGCATATTAAAGGGGTCACATATCCAATATTCGTCTATGCCAATAATAGTGCTAGAATATCAACATACATAACAATTTTACTTTCTCTTAATTCCATTCATACATACACACTCATATTAAAATAGCCCAAGATGCACAGCAAGCACTCAAAAATGTCCAATTTTGCCTCTCACATGCATATCATACACTATAACTCCAGTATTGATATGTCACCTTTTTCTTTTGTGGCAGTCCACAGCAGACCTTTCTCAACTCACAGAATCTGCTCTCTCCTCATGTCCCCTCCCAAGCCCTTCCCAGTGCCCCATTGCTTCCCCGAACTCTGTCTTGCACAATCCATCCATCCCATCTGATGGAGGAAGCATCTCTACTGCCCTGGGCTCTGCTTCTGTAACATTATCAGGTGAAAGCACTGGGTGTCAAAGAATTGGTTTTATTTTGCCATAATCATATATTTTGGGCTTTTGGAACCAAAAATGTCTGCACCACCTCCCAAACTCTGAGATTACAATCCTGCCAGAAGGACTTTGGTTCAGTAAGGAGAAGCTTTCAGATAAGGGAAAGGAGAACTTTTAAAAGTGGTGGTAATCTACATCTTGTATATCAGCTCACACCTTGCACACTCTTTTGAGCTGATGGGACTATAAACATCAGCATTTAACACTCATTCACCCCATCTGTGGACCCTTGCCAACAAGGTACCCCTGAGCAGAGTTCAGCCAAGCTGATGCCTAAGTGGGACTGTACCACAATCCTCTCCCTGCAGCCTGGCCCCAGGCACTTTTGCTTGCTTGTACTTGTGGAAAGGGAAGGAAGAAGCAAAAAATGCAGGCAAAAGGTTAAAAAAAATTAATTTCCACATTCAACAACAAAGCAATTTTCTTTCACTCCTACCATCTCAATCTAGTCCATTTCGTATATGGAGGAAGTGAATTCAATTGAGCCAAATTCACTTTTCTAAAAATCATCTAGGCACTGCCTTTCAATTTTCAGTGTCTTTTCGTCTTTGATGTGTTCATATAGTTTCCACTTACACTAGACAAGAATCTCAGATATTCATGAAGAAGCAGCTGGACCAACTCGCCTGTCACTTCACTCTCTTTCACGCTGCCCTGACAGCATGAAGCAGATGAACTCTAGTGGGTATCACCCTCTGGAATATTTCTCTTGCCTGATGAGAACCCTCTGTTGTCATCAGGCTGTTGGCCAAAGCAGTGACTTGGGAGATGTTTGCCTCTTCCCAGCTGGCATCAAATTACTGTAACAGCCTCTCGGATCTTCTAGAATACGAAGGAGTTCAGGATTAAACTCCCGCCCTCTTTGTAAAGACTGTATCCAGAACTGCATTTCTCATATTCATCCCACTCCGAGAGTGACTGCTCAGACCCAGCCAGGCCGTGTCATGCTGTGGAGATTTGTCCATCCCAAATGCCAGCCCCTAGGGAGCACCTAGCTGAGCAGCCCCATATCAAAAAATGTGAACGTGCTCCTCTCACTCCAAGCAGAAAGTCCTTGAAAGGCAACCTCTGACCTTCTGGAACTATACTTGCACTCTCAATCACTTTTGCAGATAGAAACATGGTCTCCACTGGTCTGTGGACCATTTTACCCCTCCAAGGTCTTTTCATGCTGTTCTAAGTGGCCAGAATAGGTAAACAGATCTTACTCCCAGACCTTGCCCTGACTGCTGTATGCCAGTTTTTTTCCAAGTATTAGGTGGTGAGAGACCAATTAAGGCTCTAACTATAATTTTCAATTCTTCATTCCTTCACCTTAGCAGAATCACTCTTAGTTATACTATATTCTAGCTCCTTTGCATGGAGAATAAACCACAAAAATCCAGTTTGGCATTTGTGATTGTTTTGAATTGCCATTCCAGCATTTTTTAATCTCAAGTTTATGCTTATTCAAATTCTAGTTAGTCTGTTTATCAAAATCCTATGCAGAAAATATGCTAATTGGCAGAAAGGCCCTTTTTTCAGTGTCAGCTTGCTCTCACTGGATTAATTACAAATGGAGCTGTAGTTTATTTTACAGGATACATCCCAGCCCACAACTTCCTCAGGTATCTGATGCAAACCAAGATGAGCACCCAGGTGATATCCTCCTGGGCTCGAGCAGATTCGTGGGGTGAAACCACACTGTGAAGAGATTTCTAAGGAGGAGGCTTCTCAGAATAAGGCTGTAAGGCACCACATCACTTTTGTTTTAAAAAAATCTAACAACAGAAAGTCGCCACATTGATATAACTCTTACAAAAATTGGCACATGTCTGTTCTTCAGGACCTGTGCTGTTATTGTGTTATTTGGCTGGTAGCCTGCCTGTGGAGGGACAGAAAAAGGGAAACAGAGAAAAGCAAAAAAACCCCACTAACTTAGGAATCATTTCAAGGCCTGAGATGTGGACAGGTTTGCCGAAAGATATCTTGGAACTGTACAAGGTAAACATGGTCTAAATCACCTGCTTTGGGAAGATAAGTACCACGAGTTCTCTAAGCTAAATGTACACTGCTGAAATTTGATTGAAAACTTTGTGATGTGAAGACTGAAAATCACAAGAAGGAGGCAGGCAGCGTTTAATCTCCTGTTGGATGACAATTCAAGATAGACTGATAGAGATACCTGCTGCCTGATAAACCAGTCAATATTGTAGACGGTAGATACTTGCAGGAAACAGACACTGCAAAGGGGGAAAATTTCTCAGTTTTTTTAAACATTTTCATCTGCTCTCAGCTCCCTGCTAAACAGGATGAGACTTGTATTTTCCTCTGTTAAGTTATTGCACTTCAAATGCTGTGAGCACCCCAATTTCTTTTCAAGGACATGTTGTTTAAGGTTGAGTAATGTGTACAAAATGTACACATGAAATCCAAGGAATTTTAAAGGCCTGGAAAGTACAGGATGATAGAAACCAAAGGTGACAGATCCAGCCACTATTCTGCACTAATTTTTAATCTTGTCTATAACAGAAGACTTATTTGCCCACTAAGTTACTACAAACTCGGTGGTGGTGTTTAGGATAAGCTGTGTGTCCTTCAAACAAGTTTACCTGGGTGTGAGACCAGGAAGGAAAACATATGAAGCTTCAAAAAGCATGGGGAAATCACAGACAAGCAGAAAACACTATTTACACTTCTCTTTGAAAGGACTCGGACAAGTCACTGTATACATATTCTCACTACAACACTTCAGACTTTGTGTGCACCAATCCTTCGCGTTATGTTTATTACGAGAGCTAAGACAGCAGGCTTTCTAGCAGCTCTCTGCTGCTGCTGTCTTGCTATGATTTTCCTATCTTTTAATTAAAAGTATATTTCACAGCCAGGCCAAATGTTTCATAATAACAAGAAAGAAAGGCAGAGAAACAGCAAGGAAAACTTTTGACCTGCTGCGGACTGAACATACTTCTTCTTGCCATGCAATGAGACTAAATCATCACATGCATTGCTGATGGACATTCATCATTATTTCCTCCCAAACTGAAGGCATATTTCATTTTCCTGAAGCCTGGATTTTCTCCAAGTTTTGCAGAGAAATGTTGTTGCCATTGGAGCTTGTTGCTGTGTGTCACCACCTGCTGGCAAACATCAGTTGAGGGTTTCTATCTTGATTGTGCGGCTAAAACAGTGCAGACAAGGACTTTTATCTTCCTTGATAGAAACAGATAGGTGGCCACAAACAGAACATATGTTATTTAAACTGATTTTTGGTCTTGAATGCATATATTCAGACCAAGCCTGTTTGTATAACATGCAGTCTGGATCCTGCAAACCATTACTCAGGTAACCAACTCTTAATACAGGAGAAAAGATGCAATTGCATAGAAAAGTTTATCAGTACAGGAAAATGTTCACAGACAAACCTGAAGAGAAAAATTAATAACTAAAAAATTAAATATACATGGCAAATGCTGCTGCAATATTTAATTAAAAATAACACAGAGTGAAAAAATTACAGTAACCTTCCAGAGACAGTCTCAGGTTTAAATTTCCTAATCTATGCTTTTTATGTTACGGGTTTAATGATTGGAGTTTGGGCTTTTGTCTTTTTTTTTTCCCCACAGATGTTTTTAAGAAACCAGACCTTTGAATATGAAAGTATATTTTGAAACATATAACATTTATTCTATCCACCCTAATAGATAAACGTGCGTTGCACTGTGGGGTCTAATGCTGATAATTCATATCATTTATCTGATAGATCAGGAGCCATTACGGCTTGTTGTGTAAATTCATATTTTGGCACTCTTTAAAAAGTGGATTATTATTGACCCAATAGACCGTAACAGCTCCAAAGAAGCCATTACTGTCTATTGTGTAAGTCCTTCATGGCGCATGTTTTATTGACCCTTTGGAGCCATCGTGGTCTGTCTTGTCAATCCGGATGCCACACGAGCGTATTAAGGCCGCCTGCGCAATATCCGTACAGCGCCGCAGCCCCGTTATTGATGCGCGCCCCTGCAAAATCACATTTTGAGCCACGTCATCCGGCTGGTTTTCTGCTCAGGTTCCAAAACACCCATTGTTCTGGTTCGCATCCTGAACTAGAGACAAGGGCTACAAAAATCGCCTGGACGTAATGAAGCCATTCCTCTTTTTCCCTTTAAAACAAACAAAAAAAGAGTGAACATCAGGCTCTCACTCACCAGGAAGAAAAGAGAAATGGCTGTGGGGGGTCTGGTCACCCCAGTTCTTCTTCATAACCCCTTCTCCTCTCCCAGCTACACACGTATAGAACAGCACTGTATAAATAGTCCTTCCTTAATAGTCCACAAAAGCCACCTCACTGGACAGCAGAGTGTCCAGCTTGCCTGTGCAGGGGGAGACAAGCAGGGCTCACCCTCTCCTTGTCTTCCCCCTGATGACCACCCTGCACAAGGAGCAAGCAGGCTTGCACACAGCTCTGGGCAAAAGGGTTCATGTGCACCATGTGCACTGAGGGGCCTGGACCTGAGGGCTTTAATGAGAAACAGAAGAAACAAAAATGAGACCCCCACAGAAAACCTGTCCTAAGGGAGTGCCTACCGCTGCTTCTAGGCTGGAAATAACTCCCTGGCCAACCCTGTAAACAAAACTCCTGCAAATCCTTCCTATCTGGCCGACCCCTCCATTAGGGAGCAGACAACTCCACCCTGAGCATCACTCTGCTTAGCACACATCTGTCAAGGCAAACACAGCTCACTGTCAAGGAGCCTGTTACCTGAAGACTGCCTCAATCCTTTTTCTCCAAACAAAAACTGCACAGAAACCACACAACCTGAGCCATCTCCAAAGCAATGTCTTCCTGGGGCCAGATCAAATTCAGCTGAACAGCCAGTGGGGTTAAGTTCAACATGCAGCTGCCTAAATGCTTGAATTATTCCCATGCCTGGCATAATAAAGATCTAGTGTTGGCAGTGCTTGCTTGTCTTATACATTCATAAATATTTATCCAAATATTAATGAGCAGAAAAACAATTTATTTCTTTTTTTCCTAATTGTAACATCAATTCTAATATATTTTGTTACTTAGTCACCTCACAAGTATATTGATTTTCTTATCCACCAATAGGTATTTAAATGTTTTACAAGTGCATGCCAGGATCCTGAAATGAGAACTGTGTTTGGAACTCATAGCAGGGCTAGTACTTTTAGATTTATTTGGGTTTTTTTTTCTGAGCACAGTGGAAGCTATGCAATAAAAATTCATCATAGAGGATGGGTAGTGGTTTCATGCAATGGATGTCTCTGAAGGCTTCTTCAGACAGTACGCAAATGCAATGTACACGTGCAAAATGCACAGAGGGTTGCAGAAGCGTGTTTGCTCCTACCACCCCTCTATACACATTGTTTTTCTCCTTTCACACCAACACACACATATCCCACGCTTATGCATGATGTTGACATAATTTACAATTTCTGGTTACAACTGTGAATAAGTTGCAGGACAGCATTCAAGAACTTTACTTGTACTTTAGTTTCAAATTCAGCAGTCTGCTAAAGCAGATGGCTGGCTGAGTGCAGGCAGAGAGCCCCAGCAAAGCCAGCTACCTGCTTAGCCACCTTGCTGAATTGAGGCCTCACTTTTGATAGATCTCAACGACTTTTCATCACCCACCTAGATAACAAAAGATGCAGGTAATCTGACCTTGCATAGTAACTGAAAACTTTTTCAGCAGTATTACTTGTGACAGCTGTATATTTCCTCAGAGAGGAAGATAAATCCTTTGGTCTCTGCAATTCACTAAAAGAACAGTTTATTAGTTCAGCATTTCCTTGTGTGTGGCTGGAAATTTTATCGGGTGCTCACCAACACCCTACTGTGCATTGATGCAGAGGACCACAGAAAATAACCTCTTCTGCTGATAAGAATTAGTCATGAAACCCTCTTCTTTCTGCATAGCAACCCATAAACTCTCTAGGTGGCATGTACAAAAGATGGAGATTGTCTGACATTAGTGGAGTTGCATTTCTGATCCTGAGGGCCCATCTATTTCAGGCAGTTTAGAAATAATTCTCAGTGCCCTTCTAAATAATAAAAAAAAAGGGGAAAAGTGGAAAGTTTTGTGTGTCTTTTGTATGGACATATTTTGTCAATGCCTTTTATGCTGATAGTGGTTTATTTGTCATTATTATGGTGAAGAGAATAAAAAGGTCTCCTGATTTATCTAAAGTATGCAAAACTTTTTTGCCTTCTTCTTAAGAAGCTCGAAAAGAATTTAGATAGAGCTGGTATCAATAAAGTTCATACACAGATTAAAATGTTTACCAAATAAACACATTTATTTTATAAATGCTAGCTTTACTTCTTTTCTAATTCACTTATTTTTAGAGATAGGAATCGATTTGTTCAGAGGGAAGAATAGCAGCTTCACCACCAGCTTCAGGGGAGTTATATCCGTTACACACTGTTGTAAGCACAGGCAAAATTTCAACCCAGTATCCTGGTTTAAGGGCTCCTTTCCTTCTCCTCACAGGTTTCTGAGACAAGGAACAATTTGCAATGCTGCCAATTGAAGACCCTACAAAAAAGAGGGCATGGAGATTCAGCTGAGCTCAAAGCCTATGAGAGAGCCAGGTCTTAGTTTAACTCAGGAATAAGGACTGCATCCTCTGGGCATATTATGTACATCTCTCTCGTCCCCATGATAGCTACAGGTAAGGGAAACCAGACCAGGCAGCTTCATCTCAACTCTGAAAAAAAAAAAAAAAAAAAAAAAAGGCACTCATATAATGTCCCTACAGTTCAGATCAGAAAAATGCACAAACACCTTTGGCAACCATTGTCATGGGTTATAGTAGGAACTTCCAGGATCTGATTCAGTACATAGCCTTATATATGAAAAAAAAAAAAAAGGTCAGGGGTTTTGTATTTCATATTTTTATTGTAGTGTTCCAGTTCTGCTCACCAAACCACGGACATGCAAGCCTTTGCCTGGCTTTCTCAGGGCACACAGCTGATGAGCTGCCTAAAACAGCAGGGTCACTGAGAAAAAATACAACTAGAATGTGCAGCATCAGGATCACCTCACTCATAAACTCCTGACAGGCTGAATACACAAGGGCTGGAATTACTGGAAAGATGATGATTTACCTTTTCCCCAACTACAGACAACTCTGAATCCTGCCACAAAAGGCAAACAAAAAACCAAGAAAATATTTGATGACTTTGTGTTTTTCTATGACAACCAACATCATTTATGACCCATTATGTAATGACATGAGCATTACACATTGAAAAGATGTCTAAAAAGACGTTGTAAATAAACATTTCTGGTTTGCAAACAGGAAGCCAGAGATATTACTGTGGAAGCTGAGAGGATGGGGTTTGATTCTTGAAACATGAGTGATTTGTTTTTTCCTTCCATCTCTCCCAAACTCATGGTGCAGTCATATTGTTATTAGCTAATGCATGTCATTTTCTCTCTACTGTTATAGCTAAAATATAACTTGGGGGAAAAAAATGAACTGCAATAGAAAGACAGACTAGATAGATACAAGATGAGAAGAAAATGTGGCAAAAAGCTAAATTAGGAGGTATAAAGTAACTGAGGCTCCAGGGATTCAAACCAAGTGCTGGAAGTCTAATCTCCAACTGTGGCCCATTGTAGGGGCTTAGGCCAAGGCACAAAATCACCAAGAATTAATATTCTGATGAGGGAAGAATCTACAAATCACACATATTGCTGTGAGTAGTCATCATGGCAGTTAGAAGGGTACAAAAAGAGGTAACACTTTATGCTAGCCTAAGTATTTCTGGGGGAAAAAAAAGATTTTGGGTCTCAAAAATCTTCTTTGAGGTTAAGTGAAGCAACAGACTACAAGCTAGGCTTTGCTGATTCCTTTTAAGACCTGGAAAAGGGTCTGTACACTCAAAATCCTGTCTAGTTTTTGAGCTGTGTTTCTCAGTCCAGTAACAACCTCTCCACAAACCCTGCTCAGCTCCGATCCTTAAGCCATTACAACTGCTACAACACTTCACCTGGCCCTGGCTTGAATGACTGTGCAAACTCCTGACAGCAGGAGGTTTTAGCTGGCCAAACCACACACTCTTCTCACTGCAGCCTGCACAAGGGGGTCACACTGCCAGCTCCTGCCCAGCCCTCCGTGTCCCATGCAGCATGGCCTGCCAGTCACCATGGGAGGTGGTGGAGGGCTCACCACCAGCTTCCACCAAAGCAGGATTAGGCCCTTTCTCCTTCTGACATATTTCAAAACATCCCTTTTTTTCTAGCTGCTCATAATAGTTGCCCCATCCAGGCATCAAATAAACACTGTTTTTTTTTTTTTTTTATCCTGGCATTGGTGTTATTGTGAAGGAAGTTTTCAGTCAAACAATACCACTGAATAAAATCTTTTTTCCTGCCAGTGTCATGTGACAATTTTTTTTTTTGCTTTAACCTGAATTTCTAACCCATTTTAAACCTGCCATTTTTTTCTCACATTAATGGGAAGAAATTTTTTTCTTCTTTTTCTTATTTCTCTGCCTTTTTCCCCCCTTCAGTAGATGAACTTTAAATGCAATAGTGCTCATCCTAAGTGACCCTGCCTGCTGGGAGTAATTGTCTAGAGGAGAATAGAAGAATATAAGAGCTTTTGTGCAAGGGAATAGAGAAGACAGACTTTATTATGATTCTGAATCGTAAGCCTGCTCTCTTTTTTTTTTCCTTTCTCTCCCTTGCTTTTTTTTTTTTTTTTTTTTTTTGGGGGGGGGCTGGTTTCTAACAGCTGTTTCCCATCACAATCGGTGTTTGAAAGACACAGCAAAATTGAGTGTATCAGTATCACAATTAGTTTCACAGGCGGCTAATAACTTACTTGCCAGCCATGCCTGATTTAATCAGGACAGTCCTGATTTATGGTTGTTTGTCCCAGTGTCCGATTTTCTCTGCCAGTTCCAGCACAAGGAGATGCATGCAGCCTGCTTCTGCACTCCGTCAGGGCCACCAGTTCACTTCAGTGGGCTCGCTGCACTGGAGGGGAAAAAGGAGGAGGCAGCCGAAATGAGAAGTCTGGAGTCCTCTAACACAACCCAGGAAAGAAATTCTTCTTCCTGTGATAAACAGAGCAGCTCACACTGGTGCAGGCGTGCCAGGCTGACGTGTAGGGGCTTGTACATTTATCAAGGTATCTCACAGTGGCCTGCTACCTCCCTCTTCCCTTGTGACCTGGAGGAACCTCCTGGGCTGGGGTCAAGAGGTGATTTTAGCAGCACATTATCTCAAGCCTGCAAGGCCCTGAGCTGCTGCGAGTGAGTCTTCTGTCAATGGTGCCAAATTACGCGTGGCTCATTTTTGCGAAGTGATCTACTGCTTCTGCTCATTGGGGACAGAGCTGAGACCATCCAACTCATTTTTCTTAAGACTGCAAGCTGGTCTGGAGGAAGTCCCAGCAGCAAGAGCCCGGCTCATGCCTTTCTCACTCAGCAACTCTACTCCTCGGAGCTGAAAAAAATGTCCATGAGAAGACATTTAATGGATCGGTTGTGGCACTTAAAAGATGAGATCTGAGGCAGTCTTGCCTGTGGCTACAAAAGGGTAGGAAAAAGAAAAGAAGAAAACAGGTTTGTAGGAGGCTTTTGGCTGGGTTGGCTGTACCACTGTTCTTCCTGTTTAAAGGAAATAAGCAAATCTTTTCCTTAAAGAAAAGTAAGAAATGTTGTGTTATAAACAAGCATCTGAAATAACACCCACAGGGCTCTTCAGGTTAGATTTCTCCACAGTCACCTGCAAATTGCTCCAGTGCTCTCCTTCACATCTCTCTGCTGCACTCTCTGCACTGGAATTGCTACAGGACCAGAGCAGTGACTAAGCCTCCACTGAGCCAAGCCCCCTGCCCACAGCTGTCTCACTTTCACCTTGGGCTCCCCAAAGTATGGCAAGGTGAAAGGTCTGTTTATATTCACTTTTTCTTTCTCATCTTTTGTGTTGCTTTGGTTTGGTTTTGCCTATATTTCTGAAATGGAGAGAAGGCTGATGCCCAGACCCATAGCTGCTCTTTCTAGATGCCTCTACTGTACCAACAACCCTCAGGGATGTCTAATCAGGAGAGATGGAGCAGGTTCATGTCAGAGGGAGTCTATGCACCGTGATTAAGAGTGTTTTCAACCTGTGAACAGAGGGTTTTTGCTTTAGTTTGAAAGATTGTCATGGAAAATCCCTTGTGTCACCTGTTTTAAAAGGCGTGCGTTACACTCCTATAGTTAGCTCTGAAACGTGAAAGACAAGATGGGCCTTGTCATCTCCTTCTTAAGTCAGGGATCCAGAAATCTCAGTTCCCTGGTTTGAAAGGGGAGGTGAAAGCAGATGCTTTGCACCTTCCATGTATGTGTTGGGGAATCACATGGCAATGGCACTGCTTACGGCTGCCACACAGCCCTGGTCCTTGCCTAAGGAGCTTGCAGATTGGGTAGAAAGGCAGCAATCTCACTGGAAGGCTTCAAAGATGTTGCACCCCTAGTTGTGGAGGGTTTTTTGGGGGTTTTTTTTTTGGTTTTTTTTCCCCCTCATTTAAAACCTTATACATGGCATTTGGCAATGCATGACAGAGAACATATATCTTGGTTAGCTGTTATCTGAAGCCTAGCAGCTAACCAAGCTACAAGAGAGTGTACTTATTAGTTTCCTAGAAGACAAGACATGAGCAGAGGCCACAGTACCTGATTTTCTCCAACTCAAAGACCTAAATCTACATTTGCAGGCTCCTGTTGTCCCAAGGAGCAAGAATGGGGGCGTGTCAGTTGCAGATTTCACTTAATTTTAAGTAGAGTCAAAATGCAAATTTGTATTCAGGTTTTGTCCCCGAATAAAAGGTGTCTTGCACAATGCCTTTTACGGGAGGTATTCACACTGCTTCACCTGGGACATTCCCATCTACCTCCTCCTCCTTCCCATTCCTACCAGCTATTTCTAGCTGGCCCTCCCTTGAGTATGCAGACATGCTGACTTCCCCTACAGCAGGGACCATACTCTCTATAAGGTCCATTGTGGGAAACTTAAGCTTTTCCCAAAGACCTTCAGAGGGGACTCATGCTCTTCTTTGTTTCAAGACAAAAGGGATTTGAGGCAGTCTGGAAACCTTAACTGAGGGGCAGAAACCTCATTTTTAGGTTTTACAGTGCTCATCTGAGGTCCTAAAGAGAACCTGGGTCTAACATGTCCATATGAGCAGGAATACAAGCACACGGATTTGAGTGCTAATGTCTCTGTCATCTTTCAAAAGGACACATGACTGTTTTCTCATCAATGATGGCAGAAAGTGGGACGGGTGCTGCAGTGACTCCAGTAAGAAATCTAAACTTGGGATTCTTTCCTGCAGTTCTCTTTTGTCTCTCTGTTTACACAAAAGACAGACCACATTCAACGGTATCAGTGCAACCCAACCATGATACTCATTGAGCAGTTAACACACACACAAATACAAAGAGAAAAAGAAAAAGAAAAAGTGGCAGTCTATCCATCTCACTTGGCATGTTTATATGTCCTTCTTAACCATAAAAAAGAAGCCTGTTTACAAAGTGGAGTGTCAGTAACATTGTGTAAAGGAACACTTATCTGAGAAACTTTGATCTCCTTCTGAAGCACCATTACTCTGAGGCTGAAGGGCTAATAGCTCTTTGGGTGGGAGAGAAAGTTTTTCAACAGGAAAAGAAGTTTATTGTGCTATCTAGTGGACACATTTAGAAAATCCTGCTCCTTGGAAATAAGTCGTGGCTGTATCACCAGCAGCATTATCACACACTGCACAGGCTGCTGAATGGGGGAAAAAGCAAGACATGGAGGCCTCCCGTAATGGGATAGCGGAGATGTTGTTACTCTAGGGCAGGCCTGCTATCTCACTAATTTAAGTAATGGACATATTAATGGAGCTGAGAGCTAAACCAGACACAGAGCCCTGGCTATTGGAGCAAACGTTTTCCATTTACAGACTCTGGGACACATTTTACCGTGCTGATTCACATATTTAGGTCCTACTTGGATGAGTAATCATATTGGCTTTGAGAGCACAAGCAGAACATTGGCCCCAACAAAAGGAGTGAAAATCACTGCCAGGAGAGTGATGGAGTTGGATCCTAAAATATCTAGTTAGATATCACTATATATAAAATATATATATATATATTTTTTTTAAGGATTGAGAATTCCTGGGATGGAAAAAGCAGGTTGAAAAACATACAAGAGACTCAGGTAGATTCAGTTTCAGACAGGTCTGAAATACCACAGGAACAACATCACTCACCCTACTGCCTCTGCGAAAGTAGCATAAAATCTTGCCCAATCCCTTTTTTCTTCCTAATTTCAAGTTTTTCAGGTCTCCCTTAAGACACTGAGCTTCACTTGATGCTTCACTGCAGTCAGAGATCTGGGTATCTCTAATCTTTCCTGCAAACGCATTTCTCTAAAATGTTTGTTAAAACGTACTGTCAAATTGAAACTTAATAGCACAGACCTTCCTCGCAAACATAAATAGCACCTCCGGAGGCTCACACATCACTGCTCTTCGCTTGCATCTGTCCTGCTCCTCTCCATTTTATTTCTCCGTGCTGCCGCTTGCACTTTTCAACTTCTTCTATCTGTCGCTGAGTCCTTCATTCAAAGACCGCTGAAATCCTTGGGAGCCCATCCAATACCTGCCTCTGGCTTAGGGCCCCACCACAGCAATTCTGCCCTGCCAGCACTGAACACTTCCTTCGAGGCACTGAACAAACCCATTAACTAATCTTGTTAAAAATACTCCTTCACTAGCCGGCCTTTAAACAGTGGCGTCTATTGTATAAACGTGTATTTCTCTTATAAACAGTCCTGGGGAGACAATATAGAGATAGGCTGGAGCTGCCTTTTGCCAGTTGCTTGGCCTGTGGAAACAATTAGCTTAAAAGACAGACTTTAAAAGATGAGGGGTTTGTGCCCGCAAAAGAAAAGCAGCAGCTTCAAAAGAGTGTGATTTATTCGAAAGGGAGAAAAAAAATAAAAGGAAGCAGAATAGTTAGGCTCATTGAGTTTCCATCCTGTAGTTTCCTTATTTTGCTAGGCTGTGAAAGACCGTGGCCAGGCTCTATAGAGAGTGCACATTTGAACCCAGATTCACTAATGACTGATATGGCAGTCACGGAAGTTCGATTTATGTCCTTCTTTTCCCCAAAAAACAAGGCGTTCATAAACCACCGTAGTTTTTTGATGGGAGACCAATAAGGTAACTGTTACTGCAAGGTTTTTAAAATAGATAATACCCTGTTCCGAAACCAAGATGAAGTACCCTTCTATCTGGCATAGCCTTGAAACATTTACAGAAAGCCTTTTAATGGAGATTTAATGCATCTATAATAATAACACAGAATTGGATACCCTCTAGGAAAAACTGCCTGGTGCTCCCTTAACAACCACAATTACTGCACAACTTGTTATACCTAAAGTTAATAAACCAGAATTAAGGTTGTGAATAAACTTTATTAACCAGCAGGAACCTGTGTCTTCTCCCCCTTGTGACTGTCCCACAGGCACCAAAGACCCTGTGTTTGTCCTCTGGTTTACCTTTTCTGGGGCGGGTTTACCTTTCTAGCCCTGAAAGCTCTGGCCGTGACTGAGGCACGCTGGGGCCAAGGCAAAAAAAAACCAACCATAACAAACAAAACAAAGCAAAGCAAAAAAAAAAAAAAAAAAAAAAAAAGGGCAGAAAACCACCATCAACAACAAGAAAAAACAAAATCAAACAAAATACAGGAAAAAATAAACTAAAGAAAGGAAAGAAACGGAAAGGAAAGGAAAGGAAAGGAAAGGAAAGGAAAGGAAAGGAAAGGAAAGGAAAGGAAAGGAAAGGAAAGGAAAGGAAAGGAAAGGAAAGGAAAGGAAAGGAAAGGAAAGGAAAGGAAAGGAAAGGAAAGGAAAGGAAAGGAAAGGAAAGGAAAGGAAAGGAAAGGAAAGGAAAGGAAAGGAAAGGAAAGGAAAGGAAAGGAAAGGAAAGGAAAGGAAAGGAAAGGAAAGGAAAGGAAAGGAAAGGAAAGGAAAGGAAAGGAAAGGAAAGGAAAGGAAAGGAACAAAAAAGTAGAAATTGAATGTCAAAAATTTTTAAAAATAAAAAATAAAATAAAATAAAATAAAATAAAATAAAATAAAATAAAATAAAATAAAATAAAATAAAATAAAATAAAATAAAATAAAATAAAATAAAATAAAATAAAATAAAATAAAATAAAATAAAATAAAATAAAATAAAATAAAGCAAAACCAAGCCAAGCCGTTCCTGCCATGCCGCCGCGCTGCCCCCGGGCCGGTGCCGCGGGCGCGGCGGGCGCACCGAGCGGCGCGGGTGACACCGTGTGGCCGCCGCCGGGACTGCCCCCGCCGCTCCCGGCCCTGCCCGACCGCGGGGCCGTGAGGCGGCGGCCGGGGGACACGGCCTGTGCCGCCCCTCGGCCGCCCCTCTCGGCACAGCCCCAGCCGGGCTCTCCGAGCGCCCGGCAGAGGAGCCCGCTTTTTCCTCTTGGCAGCTCAAGGAGTGTGGAGACGGAACTTGCCTTGAACTAACTCTGGTGCCGCCGGCGAAGACATCTGCCTTTACGCTCCATTTTGGGCGGCTGCGGGGAGAGGAGCCCGGGCGGAGGCTTGCAGGAGTGCTGCTCTTCCCGCTGTCAGCCGGCCGGGGAGAGGGAGGGGGTCTCCTTCCTCAGCCCTGGCTCCTCACAGCGCCGCTCTTGAACCCCAAGTGCCCGAGGAAGGAGGCGAGCGCAGCACGTCCCAGCCTGTGCCCGCGCATTGCTGGGTCAGACATCCTGGCCGGGAAATGGCTTTATTTAGACAGAGTAGGTGGTGATGAGATATCGTGTGCTGGGCCAGCAGAATTACAATGCGTGCGGTTTGGGCCTTTGTGAGACTGTCCTCAATTATTTTTGTTTGCTTTGGTGCTTCCCCAAGTCTTTCAGATAGAGTGTCTTCACTCATGTTTTTGTTCTTAGAATCCAAACTCCAGGCCTCGTCTGACAGCACATCCCTGTGCCAAAAAAGGCCAAAGGAGTTGTAATTGCTGTCAGAATTGAGCTTTCAGCAGGCCCCTGAGAGGAGAGACAGTGAAGAAAAAAAACAATCTTTCTTTTCCTTGGCCCCCAAAATGCCTGTAAGCTTTGACCTGCTGACAGAGGAAGGCCAGTGGTGGAAAGGGCGTGCTGTGGAGTCATGACCTCTGCTAATGGACCTCCTGCTTGGGAAGCTGTTCAGTACTGCCACCTGCTCTCCAGAGCTAATAAATAAAGTATTAAAAAGTTTTGTAATGTACAGTTCTCACAGGTAGAAAAAGGGGACTAAATGCTTCATGCTCAGGATGCTGAGGATATGAAATGTAAGGTATATAAATGTTTAATATGCATAATGGCAAATCTCCCCTTAGCCTTTCCCCCTATAAACACCATAAGAAAGCCTGAGGTTACTGACATAACATAAATGTCTATCACTCTTTTACATGCTGTGGGATTTCCAAAACATCTTCATGATCTGAAAGAGATTACATACGAGTTGCAGAAGATCCATATCTTTCCAGAGAAGTGGCTATTGCCAGGTAGGTGGTCAAGAGCATAGGATCACATGGTGGTATGGAAGGTACCTTACAGATCATCTAGTTCCACCCCCAGTGCCATGGGCAGGGACAGCTTCCATTAGACCAGGTTCCTCAGAGCCCCATCCAACCTGGCCTTGAACACTTCCAGGGATCAAGCATTCACAGCTTCCCTTGGCAACCTGTTCCAGTGCCTCACCACACTCAGATTAAAACATTTCTTCCTAATATCTAATCTAAACATCCCCTCTTTCAGTTTAAAGCTATTTCCTGCTTGTCCTGTCACTACATGCCCTTGTAAAAAATCCCTCTCCAGCTGTCTTGTGGGCCCTCCTTAGGTACTGGAAGGCTCAGGTCAAACAGAGCACCCACTGTCCATTCAAATCCTCTCTGTTGTCTGACTAACTTTACAGAGAAAAAGGAAATTACTTGCACTCCAGCAAAATGTATTTTCTCTCCATCAAAATGTATGTTAAGGTGATACAAAATTGGAAACAAGGTCACAAAATAGAAAAATAATGAAGAGTATTTATTGGTAGGGCTTTTAGTGCAGAGCTCTTCTCTTAGCATCCAGTGTCTAGGTGTATAAAGGAAAAGCCATGTGATCTTGGGATCTGTGTAGAGAAACTATCAAAGTATCTTCTTAAGAAACACATTAGGATGTTATATAATACAATATTATAATAATAGAAGACTAATACTGATGCCTATATTATTATTATTATTATAGTTTAGTTTAAACTGCCTTCCCTGGCTGGTGCTTGCTCTAGTGACTGGCACAACAGCAAATTCCTTCAGTTTATGCCATGATATGAAAGAGATGCAAGTGTCAGCACCTCAAAGTACCACGGATCCATTGACTTTTGCCTTGGTTCATGTGGATCCATCAGGAGCACATCTGCCTGTTCTGTGTTGTGTTTGGCAGCACTCTGGTGGCTCACGTGTTAGAATTCTTGCAGGAGGCCTCTAGTTCTGCTGTACAAACACCTGGAGCTTTTCCTGGTGGCCTGGGAAACTGGTGATACCCCTGCCATGGGACTTCCTTTCTTGACCCCACTGACACTGACTCCATGCCAGACTGGTCTGCTTTGACGAGCTCCTGGGTAGAGGGATGAGTGTGGCCAGCTAGAGGAAGACAATTCTACTGTCCATTCATTTTTAACCTCTCTGTCAAAGCAGAAATGCCACAGAGATATGATTGCCCCAGCTCTTTGGAGAGAGATTGATGAAGGCCAGGACAAAAAAAAAAAAAAAACAGAACTGCAAATACTGATATAATATCAGCATTCAACAGTCTTTGATACTGCAGACAGAATCATGATGTTACTGATCAGTCATGATATCGTGATGAATCGTGATATCAGTACCTCACCTCCTCCATGTTACTCTCCATTCCAATGGCTAATGTGGTGCAAAAGGCCACTGAATGCAGGATTCACTTGATGCCTCAAGTGCCTCAAGCCTAGAACAGAGGCTAGACAGAGCTAAAGGAATAAAGTAGGTATTAAAAGGGCCTTCAAAGGATACACCTTGGGCAGTACAAGAGCCCAGCCATGGCTCCACCCAAGACAGACCATGGATCACACATTTTCACACTTTTATAAGTTCTGGTCCATTTACATATTGGGGTTAATTGTCCAATTACAGCTTCAGGTTGTGAAGTCCCATTCTCCCAGATTGCTCTAATCAATTTGCTGTTATTTATACCTTTTTTTTTTTTTGGGCCTGAAGCTGCAACGGTATCCTTGGTTGTCAGGCTGGAAAAGGTTTGTTTTGTCTAACTACCCTGTGAGGAGAACTTGCTAACACTTATCTGAAGTTCAGAGTTATATTCTAATGCAGTACAGAATCTGGAAAATATGAAAGCTAAAACTTAAGGCATCACACTCAAGGGGATTTTTTGGCTCACCTGCAAGGTCTCAGAGGAATCAGTTGAGGGCCTAGAGGTCAGTGCCTTCAGAAGGCTAGAGCAACCCTTTTATCTCAGTAAATGGTCTTCTCCTAACTCTTATCCTGCCTGAATTTATGTTCTGGGCTTGAAATAATGTCATTGTGCATGAGAGCTTTCAGGCAGTCTGAACGATGAAATCAGCCCCCTGTTGATAGATGTGTGGTGAAGGAACTCCTTGATATTTGCTTGTCTCAAAGCAGACAGTTCATAATGTCGAGTTAAATGTAGCTGGATAACTAAATGGCTTACACTGCTCTTCCAATCCCATTGCTAAGAAACATCTAGAAACCCATCAAAGGAGGTGGCTGCCTAAGCATGGGAAGGGAGTTTCAGATTAGTAAAATCAGAACCTAGAAAGCCAAAGTGGAAAATCCATTACAGAAGAAGGACCCTTCCAGAAATCTTCCAAGTCTGGACTTGTGTCCCCTTCCTAAAGAGCTGTGGCACCTCCACTGCCAATCCCAAATGTACACCATGGCTATCTTCACATAAGGAAGATGTTACTCCTTACTAAGGAGCTTACTTAGCTAAGTAAGCCCCTCAGGTGCTGAGATCTGCATCGGTAAAAACCAGAATAGTGACCCTAGCTGAAGACTGACTGGATCCCAGCTCAGACAGCAGGATTATGAACACATGGTTTAAGACCCCTAGTACTCTGTGCTGATTTGAACTTTCTTTGCAAATTCAAATACCATGTATTCCAAAAGTGTCAAAAACATGAACAATTGTGCCATGTCAGGAAGGAAAAGTTATATGCGCTGTATTTGCCAGATACAAATGAAACCATTATTCTTGATCACAGCCACTACCTTGTGAGTTAGGTCCAGCCTAGAATTTAGCAGGGTGCTAAGGCAGCCCTAGATCTGTAGCTGAAAAAAGTTTTACCAGTTCTTCTCCCTCATCTGAGCATTTGTTTTTATGTAATTAAATATGCCAACAGAAAAAAAATAGTCCTTTGTCAGATTGACAGCTAAGCAATGACTTAAAACCATAACCTCAAGTGTGTTCAAAGCTGAAAATCCAATCTGGCTGACATTTTGTCCTTAACACATGTTGTCGTAATCCCAAATTAAAGGCTGCCCTTATATTGTACCAAACTAAATCACACACAATTTAGAAACTTTGGCATGTAAAGGAAGCACAGTGCTACATAAAGATGGTGTCAGACCAAATTTTCAGCCTTCTTTGTTGGTGTTTTGGATTTTTCTCAGACCTTCAAGGTTATATACATTTCATGGTTTAATTTCTGTTATTCCCTAAGGCACTGGTGCATATTTACCCACTAAAAAAAATAATTCCTTTGAAACATAATAATTTATAACAGGCATATTATGATCCTTTCAGCTTTATTGTGATCTAATCACTAGGCACGTATTTAGGAAATATAAAATCCTTTCAAGACTTTTACCTTGAGACAGGCTAAGAATGCACAATGCACAAACACACATTCATAACAGTTCCCAGTTCAGTAAGATGATCCATTCTCCAAAAAGCCATATATATTTTAAAAAAAAAAGGTAACTGAACATTAGCCACCTTTCAAACCTTAATTGCACAACTTGCTTAAAATAGAAGGTTTTGCAGAAACGTTTTGGTAAATTAAAGGCATGTTCAAGCTGCAGACATAGACAGAAATGGAAAAAGTCAATTTCGGCCAGATTGTCACTTTGGTATGATTTTATCTTTACGGATTAACATCACAATCTAAATACAACTCATATAATGGTGTTTTCTATCCACTGATGGCCAAACTTCAAGAGTTTTACCTGGAATTAAGAAGAATGTCCTATCACCATTTCCTGTATCAAAACCCCTTTTTAGTGGTTTGGTTGTTTTTCCTGCAAGTGCAGTGAACTCTCAAGCAGCTCCCAGCCCCTGTGCAGTGAAGCTGTATCAGCAGAACAAAGTCCTGGCACACCACACCATTTTTGTTGGCAGGAGACTTTCTGTAGTAGTGTTGCACCAGCCTGAATGTTCTCTGTTCCTGCTAAGGGATTAATGATGATAAATAAGTAACTACAGTAGGGCAAGTAGGTGACAAGTTGGAAAATTTGGTGAAATGATAATATGCAGTTTGATGTGGTGGATGGCTTTATTCAGTTATTTCACATCATGGGATACAAACTTGATTCATCAGTCGATGAACTTGAGCTGTGACTAGTGTGAGGCAGAGAAACTTTGTGACTGCAATGAGTATACTTATTACTGCTAATAAAATATGTGTTCCCAACATTTCCTTAGTGAAAGAACCTCTTCCACCAACATCGTATACTTAAGCAATACTTATATTGTGTCACTACCTTTTTTTAAACTTCCAATTGCAAATATCTACCAGGATGTCTGGCAGACACCTTACTTTTTGAATGTAAATTTCTAATTGTAATGTCTACAAGTGAAAGCTTGAAAGCATGAACACTTAAGATTATGATACTTGCAGATAAGTAAAATAAATCGAAATCTTTGCAATTTAAAAACCAGTTCTGTAATCTCTTCCTTATAATCTTAATTCAAATCCTTCTTTTAAAACTATTCATCTCTGTAAACACACTTACACAGTCAGTCCATTATTTTTGTTTGATACTCACCAGAGGAAAAAACCCTAACCTGACAGGATACAAAGTAGGTATTTCTTATGAAACCAGACAATTCTTTTGCCCTTATGTAGTGAAGGTTAAACAAGAGGGATGGGTAAAGATGGTTTTTTGACCAAAAAATATATCCTATCCCATAGTTTGATTTTCCAGGTATTAATACTTTCTTTTCCTATTTAATCCATTTAGAATAAAAATCCTGAAGCAAAATTCCATTCTGAAAATATCCCATCAATCTCACCATCCCGTACTTCCTTATGGTTTGAGTTGTCCTTGGTGGGTTTATGCCATGCTCAGCAAGGAGAATAAGGCAGCTTAGGGAGGGACTTGATAAGTTTTGGTGCAACCCAAAAGTTTCAGAGTTCTCCAGTGCTCTTTAGGGCTGTACTAAGTGTTGGGGGGTAGGAGGCTGTGAACAAAACAGGGGAGGAAGAAAAGGCAGAGAACAACAAGCCACTGGATTAAGGGAGGAAAATTGGAGAAAGAAGGACTGCTCTACAACCCATAGCCATGGCTCCGGCTCAGGTTACCTAGATATCAGATGTAGATATGGTTATGGGTACTTCAGCTGTGTGTCTCCATTTTGAGCTACTTCTTAGTGTCCTTATAAATAAACTGTGGGTAAAAGCTCGTTCTGTAGTGGTATCAGATTGTCAGCCTAAAGAAAAGAATATTACTCCTCTTGGTACCAAGTGAGAGTTTTTCCTATTGTTTTGTTTGTTTGTTTGCTTGCTTCTGTGGGCAGTAATAGGAACCTCATTAAATTTTAATCAAAATCCATGGAAACTTAGATGGACTTCAGGTAAAAGCTTCAATGACAAAAATAAAGATAGATAGATAGATAGATAGATAGATAGATAGATAGATAGATAGACAGACAGACAGACAGTTATAGACAAAACAGGGGGTTTTATCTGTGTTTTGAACTTCCATTGTAGATGGTACGTACTTCCAGGTTAAACACATACACAAATGTCCTCCCCTCCTCCTTCCTCTGTGCAGCCCTCGGGATAGGGCATTAGCCTAACCTTACTCCAGTTTCTCTGTTTTCATCTGCTGAGGGACAGTGAACAGACCAGGAAGCCTGTTGTTCCAAATTTGAAATTCCAAGTGCATTACTTGTTCAAATTAAGCCATGTGATACTGTTTTAGTTCATTGATTTGACAACTGTGACATTTAAAACAATGTTTCTGATACAGAAACTGCTTAAAAAGCAAATGAAAAATGTCCCAGAAGCAAACTGTTGTGGAAAGTAAGCACAGCTGGACCCTAATTCTTTAATAAATTGGAATGAATATTCCCAGAACAAATTTTCAGTATTTTGCTGTGGTTTTAAATTGGGAGACTTCTGAACTTGCATGACACCTGGAAACCATACCATCCTCCCTCTCTCCACAAACTGAGTATTTCAGGAAATTTTCTTGTCTGTAAAAGGAAAAGCCTCGAAGTTCAAGCTGCTAATTTTTAGGCATAATGTTTAAAGCTACAATACACTGAGCTTTGAAATAATTTAAGCATCTAATGGTACAAATATGTGTTTACTGAGATGTTCAAAACTACCAAAGCTGCTTAAAACACCCAAAAGTATATGGATGTGTCACTTGGGGACATAGTTTAGCAGTGAACATGGTGATGCTGTGTTAGAGATTTATCATACTGATCTTAGAGGTCTTTTCCAACCTTAGCAATTCCACTACTGTATGAAAGTGACTTTAAAAATGTTGTTATCTGCTTGTACCTCTGCTTTCTGCCTTTCCATCTCCTGTCTTCTCTTGTCCCAGTGTCTCCACTGCCAGCCTTTTTTCCCTTACTTTCCTCCAAATGCCAGACTAAAAATACTTTCCTTCTGCTTTCTCCAGCTAGGTCTCAGCATGCTGACCATACCTTTGCCTTGATTCCCAAGACCATTAAAAGCAGTCTGTGAGGGATATTGCTGCACAGCTTGATCATGTAAGCAAAAATGCTCTAGTGTACCTGTAAGATGCAAAGGCACTGTAAAAATAGAGAGGGGAGGAAAGAAAAAAATGTTGTTCTCATTCTTCCCAAATGAAGTAAGAGGTTGTCATGGAAGCAGTTCCATGGAAGCTGTAGCTCTCTCCCTACCCAATTTTTTGGCCAGTCTGCTCCTCCTTCCCCACTCATCCATGAGGAGTTGAAAAGGGCAGAACCAAAAGCAGCACGAAATAGGAGTGAGACTTGTAAAGACAATGAAACAAAATGAATAGACATAAGTAAAATAATCCTAAAACAATGACAGCTCTCTTTATTGTAAAAACCGAGATGATAAAATGGATAGTAAAACTTTTAATCGCCTCTTTACTGCAGTGCAAGACTGCTGCTGTCAGAGTCCTGCAGTCAAGCCGTGGTGAGACTGAGCAGGTTTTTTAGAGTTTCATTCTTCATCTGCAGATTTCAGGAATGAAAGGATTGTTCCTAAGAGAGGAAGTTAAAATTTAAATTGCCCAATTTCTTCCTTAGGCTGGCATATATCAAAGGTATCAATTGAGTTACGCTGGTTGGGAAGAGATGAAAATCTGGTCTGCAATCTTTAAAAGAAAATGCATTTCTATTGCACATTATTAGAAAATTAATTTTTGTTGCCTCTATAAGACACCGATAAGAAAGAGAGGGAAAATAAAATGTTTTAAGCACTGTACTATGTCCCATGGACTCTTTTTGGAGTACCAGTCAATCATCAGTCCCAAAATAAGGTTCTCCAAGGCTGCAAGGGATTCCAGGTATGCAGGAATCCAAAATTTGTGGCCAGAAGCCTAGGGTCCCGACAACTGACCAGGAAAAAAAGGCAGACTTCCACTACAAATCTGTCAAACTTGAAACATTTCCAGGAAGCATTTCAAGTTAAACTAATCACACCTTTTTGAGTTTTGTCCTGGCTTTACTCAAGGGGCTTACAGTTGTGCCAAGTTTCTGTAAGAGAACGGGAAAGCCTGAATATAACCCATTCAGTTTTAGATAACGGTGATCTGCAAAGTCCTGTTCTGAGTCTGGCTTGAGGGATGTTCCAGCTCTTCCTTTACAGTTTATAGTTTTTCCCTTACATTTATTTCAAAACCACAATCTTCTCCTTTAGTCTTGGACTCATTTAATGAACTGAAGGCCATCTGCCACTCCTGATGACTGACTGATGAAGTCTGCTTCTGTTTCTAAAATAAAGCCAGGAGCAGACTAAAGCATGCCTGAGCCAGGCTAGGATGAGAGGGATGCTTGAATGAGTGGTATGGTTGCAGTAGAGAAGGTACAAGTCAGACATTTAGGCTCCGTGTGTCTTCTTGGGCTGGTGATTTAGGACAGACAACTTTGCCTCTTACCAATAAAATAGGAACAAAACTACCACTCTCCCTGCCGTTCTGCTGCTTTATGGCACAGAATGGGAGGAAAGAGAAGAATGTATTTGTTTGGAGCATCCATCCACCATTCAGATCCTGGAACCCACACGCCAGTGTTATGACCTGGCCACACTGCTACATCCCAGGAACATCCCTCCTGGGAGAACAGGGCGCTCCTGGCTGCTGCTGTATGTCTGACAGAGTTGGTAGGCAAACTAAGATGGATTTGAAACTTCTCCTCCTAGCACAGGAGCAAAAAATATTTAAACAAATGGGCAACAGGATGTCTAATGGTGCTAGTACAATCAATGGCAATAGCAGCTGTAATAGAGTCAGCCTTGAAGCGAGCTGCAGAGTGGTGATGTACTTTATTCTTTGTAATGATCATTGTTAACTAATATTTGTCTGCTGAATGCCCACAGGTCTTTGTCAAGGATCAGGCCCCCACTATGGCCGGCCCTGAATACAACCTAATAAAAAGCTGCTGTCCTCCAGAGCTTGAAATTGAGGCACGAGTCAAAAGACAATAAGTGAATTCTGCAAAGAAACAGGTGGACCCCAGGGTAACAATGAGACAAATGTGTCATGACATGGCCTGAAAGTGGCCAAACAGTTACATGCAAGAGCATGAGAAATGCTGCTATTTCTGTTAATTTGAAGAGTCTCTCGGACAGTCTATCTAAGTTAAAGTTGCCAGCTCTTTTGATGCCTTTTCAGAGTTGAAGTCCGCCTCCTGGTAAGCAGCTGTCAGCAAGGCAGGGAAGAGGTAGCCTCTCTCTCTCTCAAGGTGACATGAAGTGAACGTGGGAGCAGCAATGTTGATACCTAAGGCTAATTCTCTGCACACAGCCCATTTGAACTGCATCTTCCAGAAGCCAAACTGGACTTCCCAGGCAGCTAATAAAAGGGATTTGTCTTCTGTACAAACTGGCTGCTTCCAAATGGCCACTGCAGAGTGAGCAGCCAGTCCTTCCCCAGGCTCGCACTCTTCAGAAAATAATGATGGCTTTGCTGTCTCTGCTGACCAACTCTGCACCGAAATGGGAAAGGTTCCATACGTGTAATAGGAGCTCAGAGACCATGGTAATGAGTATGGTGTAAAAAATGATAGATAGGTGAATGGACAGATATCTCTTTATCATTTTTCTGAGCCATCCAATTTCCCCAGGCACAGAGTACACCCCGGAGATTTGGGTTTAAGGCAGAGAAAGCTTTACACGATGGATTGAGTGTTGTGTAAATATGTAAATAAAGAATAGCTCTTTAATTTTTTATGAGGAGTGCATTTTAAAGCCCTGCTTTGGTCTTCTTACTCGGGAAAAATTGCCACCTAACAAAATGGCAGTCATACCTGAACAAACATAATTTTGTTCTGCCCATAAAACACCTGTATTAAAAATTAACTAATGAAAAAATATTTGGATAATATTAAGAAAAGCAAAAAGTTTGTGCATCAGACAAAAGCTTCCTGGGGTATGAAGTGCATTTGGCTATCAAGATGCTCTATGTAGGCCACATGCTGCTTGCTGACATGCTTGAATCCTAAATAAACAGACTCTATACAGGGAAGCTAACAGGGTTCAGGGGCAAGTGGAATGTCACAGCCGCCCTACTGCCATGTGTGACGTGTCTAGAGGCAGTGTGTGCACAGCAGCGTGTAGTGGTGGCACCGTACAGGACTGAGCTGTTCAGCAGAAAGACTGGCACCTGAGCACCCAGAAGATGCCAGGCCCTTAATATGACTCCTGCAGGACTGTCAAGAAAGACTGCAATGGGATTTAAGCACACCAGCTCCCAGCCTGGAAGCTGGCAGAGGGAAGTGGAGGGCTAATCAGTGCCCTCTGCACCGTCTGAGCTAACTGTAGGGTGCTGGGTCCCAGGCAGGCACATCTGCACTCTGTGTCTCAACATACAGCCTGTGCTTCAGCAGCTGTGTCAGCTCAGGAACCCCTGATGCGACCCCAGTTTCTGTGGTTTCCTTTGTCCCCACGCAATCCCTCTGTCGGTGCTGCAGTAAGGAGACCTGCATGGCTCAGTTCCTAGCTGCACACAGGAACTGGCCTGCTCCTGCCTGCCTGCCTTCCCCTGTCCTGGTCTGCCCTTACACACCAAAAACAGGAAGGAATAGGAAGCGAGCCCCCAAAGCAATGCATTGCAAGTGGTTTACATTGAGAATGGCTAAGGCAAATCAATGTGTGCATCTGGGAACAATCCTGAGCTGGTAGGAGCACAGTCAGCACAGTCCAGTCACAATTGCTCTATTCTCCCTCCAGGATCTCCATCAAGATGGGAACAGTTTCAGCAATTGATCACCATCATTCAAAGGAAAAAAATAATTTTCTGGTTCTGCTGGCACGAAAGAAAAAAGTCTTAGAACTGTTTTACTGCTAGAAGTCCAAGTGTAAATATCATGCATGAGAACAGACTCTGCCATTAAAACCATCCTTGCTTTGTTCATACCACCAAAGACACAGTGTTCTGCCTAACTAAAGGTCACAAAACAGCAGAAATTTGAATGCTTCTATCAATGCTTCTAGCAATCCAGGAGATTTCACATAAAGCCTGTAATCCATCCAGTAAGGATATCTACATACATGCATATATACAGATATTTATATACACACACATATACACACAATGAAGGAGGAAATACTCCCTTTAATAGCATGACCTTGTTGTTTTGTACCACTGTTTAAGAAAGGGATTATTAATGAAGCCAGCAGAAGTGCAGAAGTGTTTGTTAAGGCATCAAAAACACCCATTCCTCCTCTTTTCAGCAGAACTGAAACCCTCACATACATCCAGACTCTTGCAGTGTTTAGGTGTAAATAACACCCGGTGTGTACAAAGCTCCCCCTTTCATATTCATTACTGTCATAGCTTTGAAAGGAAAAAAGCAGAGGTCATTTATTAGAGGTTACTTTTCATGCAAAACACCCTGTGGTTGCTGTCATTCAGAACTACTTAGTCTACGCCCTCAGTCATCTATTAGCAGGGCTTCAGGTCATAACCTTTAGTGGCATTTGGAATCCCAGAACCTCTGATTAGTGCAGGATTTACATATCCTTCAGTAAAAAATGCTCAGCTATAGAAATGCATGAAGTGTTGTAAATTTGTTTGGCCTTTTGTCTGGAATACATATGAACTCTGCATTCAAAGTAGGGTGCATTAAACTATATTTGTTTATCGTGTTGTAGCTCCTCTGTTAATGTGGCGTCCATTAACCCATTAAAGACAAACTGTCCTTTCAAAATGGGCTCATAATTGAGCACAAAGAGGAGGTAGACGCCAGTGCAATTAATAGGTTCAGATCCCACAAGCCAAATGTTGGTGCTTCTTTAGGCCTGTTCTGTTTTTCTCAGACAAGTAGCCCTGCCTGTACAAAGTTTGATTTAATGGTCTCTGCTGGGATCCATATCATGAAATTTTACTGGAAGGTGTGAAAGTACTACCGAGTTGCTGCCTTGACAGGTGGTAGCAAGGTGTAACCAATCACACATTTTTGAGCTTCAGTAGTGTAGAAACATCATTCATTTGCAATATAGGATCAATACATGTTGGGGCTTCGTGTTGCTAGAATTTAGAAACAGAGCCAAATTACACTGTTCTTCTAACAGAAATGCCATTAACAAGCATTAGCATGACTAATTGGCTGATTTAGCTCAGCAGAGAGGATTTGTCAAGCAATACTAAAGCCAGTTTCCCAGATATTTGAGTACTTGGGGTGCTCTTCTACATTCTGATGTATTTCAAAGAAGACCTTTTTAAAGGGTATAACATTCATGGCACACAGCTGGAATCAGTCATCTGTTTGTTTGAGAGGACCTCACCTGAACTGAAGTTCTCTAAGTCATACACAGTGAGAGACCAGCTGTGCTTTATTTAGGTTGGTTATGAATCTCTTTGTCTGGATGTGAATCCTAATAATAATAACAAAAGTGGTACCCTCTGCAGTGGGGGCTTCTCTGTATCACCACAGAGCTTCACCTGGACATTACAGCCTTTGAGTCAATGAAATTTCTGCCAGAAGTTCATTTAGCCTGTGATCTTCCTCCTTGGAAAGTTAATTCAGATGTCAGCTCCAGTGAGAGCACAGCAAACAGATTACTTGCCAGTAGTATTTTTAATATATGTATTATGACTTTGTGAGGTTATGTGTCCACTCTAGGTAAAGCTGGAAATATTTTCACCATAAATTTAACAATATAAATATTATTTATAAGTATTATTAATACCTCCTCGCACCAAATGAGTATATGACCTTGCATACAGGCTGGTGGACATCTCTGGCTCCCAGTTTCTTTCCATTTCCAATCCAACTGAGAGGTGACACTTATAGTCTCAAAATTCTTTGTTGAAAGAGCAAGTTCAGCTGCCTCTGCCAGATCCATCCTTATTTCTGCATGTTGTGGTGTTTCATACACTCAGATGTGAGAGGAGCTGCTTCATGCCCTCCAAAATCAATGGGAGCTACAGTCTGAAGGGATGCTCCCTGCATGGATAGAGTTTTGGCAGACTGATCTATGGTCAGCAAAGAAGATATCACCTTTGCATATATGTCACATGTCAACATCCAAATGCTGTCCAGTTCTGTAGCTACTCTTTGGTTTGCCTGCAAGTTGAGAATGTCAGAATGGCCTGGGCCCTGAGTATGAAACTACTTTTGAGGTCATATCTGTGCATTGCTTCATTCAAAGCTGTTATGTCTGGAGGAGTGAGGTCAGGTGTTTAAATGTATCTACTGGTTTAAATTAAACTCAGCGATAAGAGGCAGAGGGACCCCACATTTGGGTGATTTGATGCACTGGCTTGGAAGCAGCCCACCCCCCAGGGGAGCAGAAGGATACAAGCTCACCTTTAAATTGGCAGCAATGGGGAAAGACTGAACCTGTGAGCTGCATCTTGGGTGATTATAGTAAACCTGACTTTTTCCATTCAGGAAAGTATTTCAAGGCATACAGGCTGAAACTGAGAGCACAGATCTAGAAACAGCCCAAGAAGAAAACCTGGCCTTTTGTCTCTTTCTTACCACAGAGAAGCAATACCTTTTAAATTATAAGAGACATCACAAGGTCTATCTGTGACAGACAGAAGGCTAAAATACTTACCTAGAAAATGTCATTTTCCTCCAACGTCAGGTTCTGGCATGTATATCTTCACTGATCAGGCTTTCTAACTCCTCAAGGTTACCAAACTCTTCTGAGTGGAATCATGTGTGCCCATCTTACTTTACCTTTCATATTTCCAGGCAGAACCAGATGAAAGGCAGAGTGCCATTTTCCATTCTGCAGGATCAGAAAAGAGAATGACACAGAGCCTACAATTACGTGAGCTTATGAGCAAAGCTGAGGACGTTTCCTGTGGGAACATGCGGTGGAGAATGATCAACCCCAAGACACACTGAAAATAATATTAAGGATCCAGCCATGTCTTCCATTCATTTTTTTGAAAGCCTGAAACGCTACTGATTCTCCAACAGTCAGAAGTTGTAAGAGGCAGGATACTGCCAGGTGAACATGCCATCTGATACACCTGATTCACACAGAGAGAACCTGAAAAACACAGGAAAAGCTCTCTTACCTAGATGTGCTACAGCTCCAGTGCACATTAATACCTAGAGAAAACAACACATTAAAAAAGTTCACTGGTAGGTGTCAAGGTTGTTCTACAGGGACACACGTGAGAGATGGTTTTCTGAGCTTTCATGGGATTTCAGAAAAAAACTCATCAGTCAGCCCCTGATGACAAAAGGAGCTTCACGCATGGGACAGTGCTCACCACCCACAGAATAAGAGCCCTGGGGGACATATCAAGGGTAAGGAAGGATTAATAATGGGAAACTATGAAAAGTAATAGAGAATGGAAAGTAAGAAGCAATAAAAGAGATCGAGGAATGGGATCAAAGCAGTAAAATCACTTTGAAAGCAAACTTTCTCACATGGTCGGCTGAAAAGAACAGATGGCACATGGACTTAACTTATTACAGCTGCTTGTCAGCACAAGTAAGAAGGCAAGCCTACAGATACCTCTGAGCCCAATGACTTCAGCCTGCCCGTGGCTTGCACATTGATTCGAAGTTAAAATGGTTACAGTAGCACTCTGAAACAGAGATTGTTCTGGTAACATGAAGAAAGAAAACTGGAAACCTCTGTTCTGCAGTGATAAAAAAGAGACCAGCTCCAGCAATTTGTAAGAGAATTTGCTTTTTTCTACTATTTAAGCAGTTAATTTTCATTCATCAACGCTTTTACACCAACTTTTAGGTTGTTGAAAAACAACAGGACTCTAGCCCACCTTTAGTTAAGATGGAACACAAATATTTTGCTGAATTGACATCCAGGGAAACCATTGTTTACACAGAAGTCAGGGAATGCTTTGTGGCTACCTTCAGTGAAAGAAGACTGAATTCCATGTTGCGTGGTTACAAACTGTGTTTTAAAAAATGAGCTTAGAAATCATATCATTAAGATAAATACAATTTTTTCTCAAATAAATCCTCTATCCTTTGTTTTCCTCAAAACCTAATTATGTGAAAGTATAATATTCAAGAAAATATTTGAAGTACTGCTATTGTTTAAAGTGAAGATGATAAATAAATTCAAGTGTTGATCTGTCCCTGCTGCTGGACAGGAGGAGCTGCTGTTGAGGTCAGCACTGAGAAGAGTTGTCAGCAGATCCCTACCATGTCCCATCAGTTACCCATGCACTTTTGATGTACCAGACACCCACTGTGGTTTAGTTAAATTAGATGGGTTTAGCTTCTGTTAGACCTTGAATGTGAATCACATATTCTCTATTAAATAAGGAAATAAAATTAAATACAATTTTGGTCAAGCCTCTACCACAAGTGAAAGTTTTGTGTTTGTATATACAGATGCTTAAATCTCCATACATGAAGACAATTTTTAGTGAATTATTCCAATTGTCTGCCTTACAGATGCATCACATTTGCTGTGTTTAAGAACACTGTGACCTTCCCCTGCATGGGAGACTGTGACTGCAAGAGAAGACACATTCATATGTTCTCCCCTCTGCTTTTCCCTCCTCTGCTTCCATACTCCCCCACATCCTGACACTTGCTCAGACAAGAAGGTCTGATAATTTTCCCACTTCACAGGTTAACTCATTTCATTACTCCACCATTCTTCAAAATTCTCCACCTCTGCCCATGTTCGCAGTGCCTGTGCACTGCAGCACCTCCAAACAGAACTCTCCTCTGTCTTAGGGGCTTGTGCACTGACCTTATCAGCTTCTCTTGGAACAGCAGCCATAAACAGCACTTTAAACACCAGATTTATTTAAAAGCTAAGAGATCAGGAGAGCACAGCACAACCAGAACTCTGGGAATGTGTTTTTTCCTCTGGCTCTCCCACTGACTGGCTATTAAGACTTCAGGCAAGTTACTGAGTTCCTCTGTGCTTCAGTTCAGTGCTCAGACACTTCATGGTCTCAGAGACAAGGCCTGTCTTTTGCTACAGATTTGTAAAATGGCTGGCACAGTAAGGCCTTGTTAGTAACTGGGGTCTGTGGCCATCATGGCAATACCACAGATGCTGTTAACATTTCATAATCCAGTACTGCACTGCAAGTGCATTTAGCACCCAACAGTCAAATAAGGTAATAGGTCCCTGCCAAAATCAAGGTTAGGTTTCACTTAAAACAATAACACTAAAGAATTCATCTGAGTATGGAAACTGCAGCAGACTTGAGATACAGCCTCTGTGACATTTCCCTGGCTTACACAAGCATTTTCTGCCTTCCATCTGAGCTGCCAAGGCCTAACCTGTTTGCTCTTATAAGAGAAGGGGTGGTTGGCATAGGGTTGCAGTGGCCACAGGGCTTTTTGTCAGCCAAGCACGTGGGCAGCATGGGTGCTTCTGCCAGAAAAAGGTGTTGTGTAGATATATCCTTACTCAGGAGATGACTAAGATTGAAGCTGCTCAGCAGAACACAAGGTGAACAAATGGAAATGGAGGGGGGAGGAAATCACCGTGTCCTAAAGGACCCTGCAACATCCTATGCCCAGCCAGGACTCTGCTGTCCCCTCCTGCAAAGAGGAGGTTGCAGTAGCTATGCAAACATCTACTGACCTCACTGGAACACATGGCAGAGATGAAGTAGGTGACAGCAAAATCATGATTTCCTAGACAGCCATATTTATAATTTGTAGGCATACACGCACACACACTGTAGAGCAAAACTGGGACCTAAACAATTTGTGAGCATTGATTTTTGTACTAGACTCAAGCTGTTCAGTTCACCTCTAACATCTTTTGGCAGATTTTTTTTTTTAAACCAGCATGTGACACAAAGTGAAAAATCCCTGTTGAGCTGTCTCCATCACAAGTGTCTTCACCTCACTGAACTTTGCCAGTAAAGCATCCAGAACACACGATGATGCCACTTTTAGTCATTGTCTCATTTTCCAGCTGTTGGTAATGGACACACTGTGGCTTAGCCTGTAATGATAAAACTGAAAACACACTCTGTGTTTTATAGGCCTCTGCTCTTTTGAATTTGTGACATCTATGCTAAAATAGGTCTTTTTTGACTACAACTGGAAAAAGGCACCAATAAGCCGAAACACATCTTATTGCAAAGAGGTGAGAAGAATTATTTTTAAGAAATTTCATAAACAGAATGTTATATTTTTTTGATTTTTAAATACTAAAGATTTATAAAGAAAAACAAAATAACAGTTCTCTATTGGTTTTGTCTTTCTGTATCATAGAGAAAAATCCTTTGAAATGTTTTAGATGTAGATGCTGCTCAATGAAATGTCTCCTAAAGTGGTCAGGTTGAGGATTTTTTGGAGAGGTGCAAAGCCAGCAAATCCAGCCAGAACAATGTATTTATATTCTGTGTGTGAGCAAACCACAGTGAGCTGGGACTGAGACTGTCTGGTGAAAACTAAGAAAAAAGCTGTAGCCTGGAATAGGGACGTTCTCTCTCTGTTCCTGGGAGTCTTGTGCATTGCCATAAATGACCATCTGAAGGCTTTTCCAGAAAGACAAACAGACAGCTGAGGTAGCGGGTGGCATTTTAAAATCAGGGTGTGCTCCAGTCCCAGCTTGAGGGACTCCAGGGACCCCCCTGAGTGAGTGGGTCACACTTGGGACTACATTAAATTACAGCAGTAATGAACCCTCACAATGGGCTAAGATTTGAGGGACCTCAAAAAAATATAATGAAGTGGCCAGTGCTGTGCAGTCTCCTGCCCCAGGCTGCCAAATAGCCCTCAGGCTGGAATTCCCCAGCCAGCCAGAATCGTTTTCAAGGCGTGCTCTGCACCAGAATTACCCCCGTAAACACTGTCCTACATTTATCCCTCCTTCTCCCAGTACCCACAAGAGCAAATGCAATGCATGCAAAGGAAAACTTCCAGCTTCTATTCAGCAGCTACCAGTGATAATATCTAGGAGTTATTCCTTTTGTTTCCCCATTATTGTATGCATCGCAGGGGATAACCAGGAGGCGGGGATGGGAGAAGAGAGACCACCAGATGTTCCCAAAACTCCCAGCTGATCTATCTGGAAGATGTTTCACACCTGGGAGGGAAATTGTTGGTGTGTGAATGGTGGTTACTTAATCCCTGCACCCCTGGAGAACTGGAGGAGGGCACAAAGGCTGAGGAAGTTCTGCTTGTTCCTATAGCCAGCCCCTGTTTTAGCAGCACCATTTCCTCCTGACCTTGCCCCTCTCTCCACTCTCTCACCCCAATTTAAACTGGAAACCCGTCAAATGTTTTCCTTAGGCCTGCAAGTCTAGTTCTCCGTAGGTTTGAGTTCTTGGTTTGTGTTGGAGTTTTTTTCAAATGAAAATGCCTAGTTATGTGTAACGTATGGATTTTATAAAGGTGGCTATGTATTAAAGGTAAAACAGAAAAAGAAAGAACAAAGTTTATTATTTTACACAGTGGAGTAGACACCTCGTATGGCTAATTCTTGATTTAAATGAGTTTTCCAAGAAAATGTTTAGTCTTTCATTGAACAATTATTTTAAATACTCTGCCACCAAGAAGTAAAGCAGTGTAAGTTTTATGAACATATATTTTTTTTTCCTTTCACGGAAACATTTGCTTGACTGATCTCTTATAGTTCCAGAAACAAATACGAGTGCATTTGCTTAAAATAACAAAACCACACACAATACTTAACTCATTAGGGTGATTTAGCAGCGGTTCAGTATTTCTTTTGGCTGAGTGCTCTGGATGAAATCCCATGTACACAGCCTTGTATTTTACGCTAATACTTTTACTTCAGGTTATACAGTAATCTCTGTCAGGCGCTGTGCCCCAAGTACAGTATTAAAAGCTATCTGCTGGTGGAATGTCTCTGTCAAAAGGGCATGTGCAAAATAGATTCTAAAAATTAAACTTGTTTAATGCATTACACTTCATGGGTGTTAGAGTGGAGAATTAACTGAGATAGTAAACCCGTACTCCCCACCACTTAAAAGATAAACACAGTCACTGAGCAAGGGATATATTTGTAACTATGAGAAGAAAAATTGCCTCAGTTCTAGAAAAACTGTCTCAAACTGTCCTCTTTCCTTTTCATGCCTGACACATGTAGAAATTAAACCTGTTAAGTTGTAAATTTAATTAAAAGAAACCTCATAAAATATATTAATACAATCTCTAGGAGCACTCCTCTGTACAAAACTTTTATTGGCTTCTCTTTTTATATGCCAGAATAATCCTTTGTGAAATTTCTCCTTAAATATATTTAATTTATATCTCTCTGGTTGGTGACACTCGCACTTAACATCCCTGCAGTATGGGGGCAGCTGGCTGCACCCTACACAGTGTTTGGAGTGTGTGGCACAAGCTTTTCCAGCTGAAACTTGCCAAATGCTCTCCTGTGACCCCACATTTCACTGCCTGCTGCTCGTGACTATGTCAGTACCAAAAAGTTACTTTGAGGAAGGGTGACAGAATCTTGACCTAAAGAAGACCATGTATTTACAGGCACCATTCTGCCATCCTTCCACAGGTTTTTAATTTTTCTAGTTTCCTGCTGGCTTAATTAGAGCTGCAGGGGAGCTTCTAATTTTTCTGGTCACACTTTATTATCTTCTGATTACTAATCATTAGTCTTCAACTTTCTCAGGGCTTGGGTTTTTTGGATTTTTTTTTTTGTTTTTGGGGGGGTGGTGCTTTAGGGTTTCTTTGCTTTTTTATTTTATTTTTTTTTAACAGCCAGGAATAAGATATATATTGAAAATCAATTTCCTCTTGTCAAAGTAATTGCAAGCTGGGCATGATAATTTCTTTGTTCGGGGCAGATACAGAACTATTGTCTTGGCTTCCTAAATTGGTACGCCCTACCCCATGCTGTCTGCAAGCATGAGTGTGGAGCCATGCACAGTAGATGCTGAATATCCAATATAACGGTGGTGTCCCTGTCTAACAAAAACTAACTCCTTCTCCTTTTTTTCCTTTTTTTTTTTTAATGGAAGAGAAATAATGAGACAACCGCACAGCATTTTAGTCCACATTTCTCTATTTCCTTCTCATAAAAGGTCTCAAAGAAATGCAAAGCACCATTGAAGAGTTCAAAGACATACCTCAGAATGTGACTGCACATTCAAGGCACATTGACATATTCAGACTGGATAGCTCTATTGGAGGGGAAAAAAAAAAAAAAAGGGGAAAGAAAGAGGGAGAGAGAAAATAAAGAAAAAGGCTCAGCATACAAAACACAATACACAATATCTACTTCTACTGTGTGAAACTCACTGCATTCATTTTGCTCACTGAGCAAACTAGGTCCCAGAGTATAACACGCACAATAAATCGAGCCCTTTTTTTTTCCATAGGACCTGATTTCAAGAGAAGCTAAAAATTACCCAGTGTAAATGATGCAGAGGCTGATGCAGCTGAATTTATAAATTGGGTTGAAAAGTTTGACATGCTGAATTAGATTATACTATATAATGCATCACTAAGTAATTGATATGTACATTACATGCAAAGAAAGCCCCGCTAACTCATGTGTAACTTTCTTCTTTTTTTTTCCACATTATTGTGTAACTTGGCCATTGGCTCATTGTCAGTTGAACAAATTTTAAGAAGGTGATTTAGTCCCTTATGAGCTGAATAAAAATTTTGTTACATTCTGGCATTCTAAAAGTAGAATATAGGACAAAGATACATTTTTTTAAGTGGAAAATATATAGGAATGCATCAGAGCATGTAAAGCCTCTTTTGTGGCATTTTTCTATTTTCAGGGAAGTTTTCCTTACATTTGCTCAAGAAATGTAAAAGTCCAGATGAAAGATGTGCTGTACCAGCACCAACTGGAGAGGTCATCAGAAATTTAAGGGAGTGGGGAATATACCATTTCCTCAGCTAAAACCAAACAATGTAACACAGATTTCTGTCTTCTGGGAGTACACTAGAAATCTTTTTTCAAATCAGACCAGAGAGAAATCTCAGTTTGATAGTGGCTGTTCAGTATATTTACAGTCTTCTACTGGTGATCTGCATTTATTTCAAGAAGATGAGAGCATTTCCCCCTGCAATTACTAGCATATCTGCTCTGATCCAATGCTGATTGCAGCACAGGGCCTTAAATCTCTGTAATCTGTCTGAACTGTTATTAAATATTAGATTTCACTGTGATTTGTTTTCTTATCATTTTACTTGTAACTTTACTGCCATTCACCGCCAAGAGACCTTGAACTGGAGGCTATGGCTTTAATCTCAATTTGTTATACTAAAATGCAAAATTAAAGAAGAATGAAAAAAGTTGAATATTACCAAGGAATGTAATTGATAACACTGTGTCAGTTTTGAGTTTTAATATTATAAACTGAATTTTATGATACTCTACCCTAATAGTGACATATTTAACATTTTAAGACTGGATATAATAATTTTATGGGACAAAATGGCTATTGTTAGAAGGTTATACAGTAGTACTTTATCAAGTCCTTGTATATTAAATACCAAAACACTATGATAAAATAATAGTAAGTCTCACTTCTCCTTGGAGAAGAAAATCTGTTTTTAATGTCTCATCTCTGGTTCAAGACCTCCTGGAGGTCTCTGGTCAGGAAGCAGTGCAGGGCAGTATGTGCCACCAGAGCTCTGTGCACAGGGATATGGACAGACAGCATTTACAGAGTTCTGGCACATTTCTTTTGCAAATACAAAGTAGGGACATTTTTATATCCTGACAAATCCTGCTTTGCTTCCAGGAACTCCTAGTTTGGTAGGTGCCCAAAGGACATATACCAAAGGGAACAGGCATGAACATGCTTTCAGACAGTCCAGGAGCAGCCAGAAATGGATGATTTTGTTTTTCCTCCCCTGTTTGACCACTTCGCAAAACAGAAGTTCTCTCTTCCATATCCCCAGCCAGACTCAAACTTCCTTACATCCAAATCCTTCGAATGCACCTATGGCATGCTGATTATGATGCTTGTTGATTTGCATCACATTTTCCTTCCAAACTTCTCTTCCCCTGACCTCCATCTTCCTCCCTCCTAGCCCATCCTTAAACTGTGGAGAACTTGGGATACATATATATAAAAAGAACCATGTAGAAATCCAAATCCATGTTTCAAGTGAGCTACCAGAATGTGGCAGGATGTCATCATTTCTAACACTGGTACACATTTGTCATGGTAAAGAAAGGCAATTTTCTGGACTGGGTAAAGGGAATAATTCCCTCTTACCAGGAATCCGAAATTCAGACGACTTCCAAATGCAAAATAAAACAAAAAAAAAAAAAAAAAAAAAAAAAAATAAAAAAATAAAATTTAAAAAAAAAAAAATTGGTAGAAATATTAGATGTTAAGGCTGCAGTTGGCAGCAGCTCCAGAGATGGGTATCATATGTGAGGGTACAGATGTACAAAGAGGGAGCATAGCACAGGACTTTCAACCATGGAAATATCCAGATCAGGATACTAACCCAGCAGTTCCATTCTGCTTGGTCTGTCTGAATCACCCAAGCAATGTTCCTCCTTAACAGTCTATCCTTAAAGTGCATATAATAAAATGAGGCCACTGAGACTCGTACAGGGCTGGCTCTCTCCACTGATTTCAATTCACTAACTAGAAATGCTGCACAAGGTCAGTTTATGTGGAAAAATCTGTATCAGCAGAGGCTGGCATTGACCCTTCTTTCAGAAGAAAAGGATAGGATTTGAAATTGGGGTTTTATGTAGATTGGGAAAAGTGTCCACTGAAAAAAATGGTGATTGCAATTTTTTACAGACACATATAAAGGTTTTGAAGAGCTGTGCCATGCTTTTGTTAGTTATATGGGGCTCTTTCATGATGCACAAAGATCAAAACAATTGAAAGCTGTCAAGTAAAAGAAGTTTGGGGGCGGGGGAGGTTTCAAGGAGAAGGAAGGAAGTGGCAGAAGGAAGTGGCAGAAGGAAGGGCAGAAGGAAGTGGCGGAAGGAAGGAAGGAAGTGGCGGAAGTGGTGGAAGGAAGTGGCGGAAGGAAGGAAGTGGCGGAAGGAAGGAAGGAAGTGGCGGAAGGAAGGGGCGGAAGGAAGGAAGGAAGGGGTGGAAGGAAGGGGTGGAAGGAAGGGGCGGAAGGAAGGGGCGGAAGGAAGGAAGGAAGTGGCGGAAGGAAGGGGCGGAAGGAAGGAAGGAAGGGGTGGAAGGAAGGGGTGGAAGGAAGGGGTGGAAGGAAGGGGCGGAAGGAAGGGGCGGAAGGAAGGAAGGAAGGGGCGGAAGGAAGGGGCGGAAGGAAGGGGCGGAAGGAAGGAAGGAAGGGAGGGAGGGAGGGAGGGAGGGAGGGAGGGAGGGAGGGAGGGAGGAAGGAAGGAAGGAAGGAAGGAAGGAAGGAAGGAAGGAAGGAAGGAAGGAAGGAAGGAAGGAAGGAAGGAAGGAAGGAAGGAAGGAAGGAAGGAAGGAAGGAAGGAAGGAAGGAAGGAAGGAAGGAAGCTTATACTTTGGATATCACAAAATATGAAAAGACAATCTAGCTACATTTGATGTTCATGAATGGGTTAATATTGGGCTGTGGCTGCTCTGGAAAGTTCTGTCCAACAAGCTCAGGTGTCCCTGATGCAGAGCACCAAGCATAACACTTTATTGCTTATATTTGTCATCTCTTACTGCGACTGCGATTTAGGGACAGATTTAGGGACAGAATTCTTTTCCCAATTCATCCCCACAAAATACAGATCACCAAAGGTCTTGTTAGCTGCTGTAGTTTCATGGTTTGCTTTCAGATTCACATCACAGATGTGAATACCCTAACACTTGCACTGTCTTTGTCTCTCTCCTTCTTTGTGTGCATTTACACACAACATGAAACATTCTTCATTTTAGTCCATCAGAGATATATATTATTTTCAATTTTATTTTTTAATTCTAGCGTATCACAGAATTGGAAAATGTTAAGAGTAAAACAGGGATGGCTATCTATAGCAAGAGAAAGCCTACTAAAATTTTCAAAACCACAAAGGACAACATTCACCCAAAACAGGATCCAGCTAGATTCTGTCTCCATCCATGGACAGTCCTGGAAAGAAAGGTCATGATCATCTTCCCCTTGGAAGAAGATCACAAAATAATTTGTGGGATGTTAGTTTCAAACAGACATCAATCACTCTGCCTGCAACATTATCCCAGGGCTCAGTACAGAAGAGAAACATTTATTTAAACATGCCAGCTGTGTTCAAAGTGAAAGAAAATTCCCCTAAAAATACTTTCAAAACAGAAACGAACATCAATTTTAAAAAAAATTAAAATCAGCCCATATTTATAAAGCAAGAAGTGCACAAGAAAAGAAATAAAACCTTGTCTGATCGCACTGCAGAAGTATGTGCACGTTTTGTAGTACAAAGAAAGGAAGTGAAGCTGTAGCTGATTTTCTCTGAGTTTTGTTTCTTTTTTTTTTTCTCAGAAAAGAAAGAGACAAAAAAAAGTAAATAAAAAGTGAGTTCAAAAATGCACAGGGAAAAGGAAACCCTTGTTTCCATTCCCTCTAATTCCACCTTTGGAGATGTCAGCAAACATAAAAAGCTGTGCCGGCAGTGGGACAAGTCATTAAAAATATGAGGAGCCACATTTTGCACCAGGCTGAAGTCCCAGGGGAACTGTGACACCCAAGCAGGAGCAGCTGGCAACTCCCCCATGGCTTTTGTGCCTGGAGCCAGGAGGGCAGAGCTGGCACTGGAAGGGGCTGGATTGACTGCCCCAGCATCAGGGCACTGCAGCAAAAAGAAGGGCACTCTGTGTGCTTGCACACTGTGGGGTGCTGTTCTAAAAGTGACTCGTCCTGACACATGATTGCTGTGATTTGGCCCACTGCTCTATCAGAATAAAAAACCAAAATAACCCCCAAAACCCAATAAAGAAACAAACAAAACAAAAATTTTTGAAAAACTTTTATATCAACCTTCTAGAAAAATTCTGTTGACGTTCAACCTGTAGGCAAAAGCCGAAACACCCAAAGGCCAATCCCAGAGCCGCAGCACCCCAGCAATAATTAAAGGGAACATTTTTGTTTTATGGCACAATATAGTCATGGTGTTTGGACTTGTCAAAACAAACAAACCATATTCAGGGAAATCTGTGGTACAAAAGAACTAAGCAAATTGTGGGGTAGAGGCAAACATGGCCACACCATCAGCATTCAAGACCTGAAGAAAAGAGTGGAAACTTTCAGGGTCTGAAAGCGGGAGTGGAAAAGCTAATTGAGCACAAATGAAAGGATCTATTACGGCTGAAAGAATAAGTGAGAGTACAGGCAGGACAATACTCTCATTTATGATTCAAATATCCATGGATAGTGCAGTACAGCTTTAAATACAATTTACAGCCTTGATTACAAATGACTATGTGCATCAACTTGGAAGCAATGCAAAGACTGTGAGCGGGAGAAAGAGCCTGCCTTGTCAGAAAGGAAGGAGAAGGGGATAAGTGACGGCAGAGCTGGGCTGGACACTCAGAAGCAATTGGAATGTGCAGAATTATGAAATAGGGCTTTTAAAAACCTGAAGATGAACTGATTAGTGGGCAAGAAGGCTCACATTTAGAATAACTGAATTGCCCACTGATAAGATTATAAAGGGAGATTTATGTTAGATAATCACAGTGAGATCAGGGGCAAAGGAGTATCATTCTGTCCCTGTGTCTTCCAAAAGCAAAATATAAATATATGAATGTGGTAAAAATAATAAGTACTGGAAATGAAGAGCAAGGACAGGCTCTTATTTTTATGGAAAGCAGCAGCAGCTTTTTTTCTCAGCCTGCATGAGACCCAAAACTGACCTGAAACCACCCAAGTTGTGAATTACTTTCTACCCAGAAACTGCCTGTATCCTCACTGCCTTTTTTTTTTTAAGCTATGTTATGTTTTATGAACCAAACATTACTTATATTAAATTTCCAAGAGTTGGAAAAGTCTAAAAATCTTACAAAAAGCATAAAATTATTTGGACTGTGTAGCAACAAAATTAGCACTGAAGGGACATTGGCACCAAAGACAGTGCACCCTGAGGTTCCACAGGCTGTATATTTTCTGTGTATTTCCTCTATTCCACATCCATTCTGAGCTCCAGCCATTGAGTACCACAGCAGCTAACAAAAGTCAGGAAAATGCCATCAACCCTCCATAGGTCCCACTTTCCCAATTCTCCCAGAGCCTGTCTGAAAGCAGAAACTCACTAAAAAGCCAGTGGTGGGAGAAGACCTCAGTGACAAGGAGAAAAGCACAAGCAGAGGCAAACAGCTGGATGAAGGTGTGGCCATCACACCTGCAGGAGGACATCAGTAGCTGAGAGCTCAGCCCTGCCCCACCTTTCACTAGGACTGGCTAAACAACACAGGTTATTTCTTTGCATCTACCTCTTGTCAGAGACCTCATTTTCTTCCAAGTGGAAGTGCCTCACTCAGAGTGATCTGTGCATCCAGGACTGTCAGTCTTAATCATAGGCAGTGCACCATGTTCTCAGGAGTAAACCCCAAATTTAAAAAGCCTCCATGCCTCGTGCAATGTGTAGCAGTCCCTTGACTAAAGCAAATTAAGGGGTGGCTAAATGAAATAAGGAGAGTTATACATATATCCCTGCAACATCCCAACCCATTCCCACTGAACGCTTGTCAGAATCAGTTCTCAAAATGTACAAGTAGTGAGAACAACCAAACATCAGGAATTACCCCTCCCCTCATAACCAAAAGCCACAAACTCTGTAATTATGTGCACGGGAGACTGGAACTGTGTAATGAGTGTACTCTCTGTGTAATGAGGAGGAAGAAAAGGAGAGGCTTCTGGTGGTTGATTCAAGACAATGGAGCCCTCATCTCTGAGCCCAAAGAGAAACCACACAAAGGACAAACCCAAAGTCTTCTGTTTCCCTTGTCATAACCATTCACTGCAGAGCACAATAATGCTGGGGCAACTGTGTGTTATTTAACTTCTTTAGTAAGGGGTCGGGTGGCACCTTTCTTAAGCAAGGCAGCTAGCAGGAGTAGCCCAACACAGCACCCTTTCTCCACATTTTTTAAGGAGAAAAATTATTCATTTTTAAGGACACTGTTTTTGAAACAAAAAGAGAATGAAACTACATGGCATGCACTCCCAGTCTCAGATCAGGAGTGGAAGAAAATAATGGCCACACACTGCTACACAATTAGGTCTGTCTTGGAAAGAAATGATACTGATGTTTTTCTAAGCAATGCCAGGTGGTTTATTCACCAAATAATGAGACACTAAATGAATCTAAAGATTCTTGGCGACTGGTAAATACTTACCTTGGACTCCCTATTCCTCTCTTCAAGAAATGGTTTGCTTTTCCCAAGAGTTTTCTTAAGTAGCTCCTCAGCTGTGATTGAAAGTAAATAACGGTGGTCTGAAGGTTGGTTAACTTACACTTGTTTAATGATACAGCTCAAGGAACTGCAAGTGCACCTCAAATGCCTCGTTGATTTAGTAAACAGCTTCAGCCAACAGAAGACCTTGTTTTTAAAGTCCATAATTCACTTCCAGAAACAAAAAAAAAAATCCCAAACTGTTGTAGTTTACTTTTCTCTATGTGATCACTGCTCAAAATCCTATTAGGAAAAAAAGAAATTAAATCTTCTAAGCTTCATTATTTTTAAGAGCAACAAAAACATGGAATCTTCCCCCTGACACTGCAGAAGGAGGGAACATAAGCTTGGGAGCAGGAGGCGGCCATGTGTGGGCAGCAGCACAGCAAGGACTGGTGATGTCCACTGCCCAGCACAGAGGACCAAAGGAGCCAGGCTGCCTCCAGAGTCAAGCAAAGAATGGGGAGACTGTATGTCAACAGGCTTGTGCAGCCTCTGGGCTCCACATCCACCGTGGAGCAAACCTGCAGACAAAGAAGGACCCGAGTGCACCTGGCTCCAACACTTGCCCAAGTAAAAGCTGGTGGGACAGCCAAGGACCTCAGAGCCAACATAGCAGTAATTCCCAGAGTCATCTTGTGCCCCTGGAACCAGGGGCACAGGATGACCAGCTGAATGATCCCACTGATCACTGGGAAACTCGATGCTCCAACAAGAGCTCTGTCCTGTGATACAATCCCTGCCCTGTGCTGCTCCATCTTTGAGAACTAGACAGGGCTCCAGCTCCAAACAAAAGTGACCTGGGGACAGAGCCCCTCCTGTACAGGTACAAAGCAATTTAAATAAACCTGGGTCTGCTAAGGGCAGGCTTAGGTGCAGGCTGCTCACTTTTCCCCCTGCTGCACAGGCAGGGCTGGACACAGCCCGGTGGGCTGGGGTGGACACCAAGGTGGGCAGAAGCACCGGCACCCAGCAGGTGACAGCCCTGGGATGTCACTCAGGAAAAAGGCTTTAAGGGAACAAGCCATTTCAGAACTATCAGCAGACAGCAAATAGAGCAGCCAATAGATTTTGCTTCCCTTTCTTTTTGTCAATTTAGGGAGAGAAGCATATTATAAAAATATTAATAATGAAAAAAAATGCTGTGAATAATTCTTCGCTTATGGTTTCTCCTCCAGATATTCAGAATTAGTATTGCTTTGACCATCTTTGTCCGAAGATCGCTCCCATTTCAAAAGATGACTGTTCACAGCCAGAGATTCAGAATTTCATTTATGTGAATACAAATTGATATTTATGAAAAATCCTACACCTAAAGTACATCTGCTAGAGTAATTTTCTAGAATATTCCACAAAACTCTAAACATACTGAACATTGCAAGGCTTCCCAAGAAGAACTAATTACAATGCCCAAATTAATATTTGAAGAAAATCTTGAAGCAATGGCTCTGTTCTCATTTAAATATGTGACTACTCTCTTTATAATCTGCAAAGCATTATAATCATTTATATATGGTCGAAGTGATATATTACTGAGTTGAACCTAGATTCCCCTTCTTTTGTTCTGGGTTCATAACCTTGCAGTATTATCTTCCATAACTCTATAGCTTGCTAATGCATAATTCAAGCCTCTCTTATTGACAAAAGGCGGCAGAAAGAAAGAATATTTCAATGCCACTTTCCCACGTAGATAGTATTGCTTTCACTTCAGCTGGTATCATTTCCATACTAAAGCCAAATCTTTTAAAGTACATTAAGTATCATTTTCATAGTTTATTCGCAATTGATTCACTGGGACAACTACATCTGTTTACCTCCATCTTCTGAGATACTTTATTGCAAGTTTTTTGTTGGGTTTTATTGTTTTTTGGGGTTTTTTTTAAGTGGGTTTCTTGCCAAAAGAAGAAACTTTAGTTAAAATATTATGCACTAATGCATGACATCAGCTTCACACTAATCTCTTGATTTAACTAGAGCTTTGCTTTAGGACTGGTGTCACAGCTTCCCCAGATACAAGTGTGGAGCAGAACCATTTTGCCATCATCCTGCAAACCCTGTTCTAATCCCTTCCCTGTGTAAAGTAACTATAAACAGGCAAGTATCACGTTCCCATGCGTTTCTGAGTGGAGGCCACATTTGCCTTACAGTCAGCCATGCATCTATGCAAAAATCCCATGATGTTAGTGCAGTTCCTTCAAACACACACAGGTGGGAAGGAGAAGACAGTCCCATTTGGTTTTTTGCCCATTTTCCATGAGACATAATAATTAAAAACAATTAAAGGCTCCAAGAAATAGCCAAGTATCAACCTTTCCTCATCATTACCTGGGCGGGTTAAGACTGTCAAGTTCTTGTGTCTCCACAGACGCTCAGTTCAATGTCCTCTCATTAGAGCATTCTTTGGAAGCCTAAAAAAGGACACATCTTCCTTTACAGACAGCTGTAGGGCAGCGAGCAGCTACTCTCCCAGCAAAAAGAGATTGTCACCACGCCCTTCCCACAGTCCCTGCTGTGTGTGGCTCAGCACGCTGTGCTGTGCACGGAGCTGTGCGAGGTGAGGCTCCTCTGCAGCCTTCCTCCCTACCTGTGCTTTTACCTGAGCTGTGAAACCCTGCTCCCACCTCATCCAACCTGCCCTGGCAGGCAGCCTGGGCTCAGTCTGCACTGCCTACACATGCAGCATCCACCACGCAGCCACCTTGATTTGTGCCATCTCTTGGCTGCAGCAAGCGCAGTTTCAGGCAGGTCAGTGAATCCAGGAGTGCCAGGGCCCTTCCCCACAGCAGGTAGCACCGTGCATTGCACCTTGCTTCTCCAAGCTGCAACTCGTTTGCCTCACAGGCAGCTTAAAGGCATTCAAGCAGGTAAGTGCCGTGGTCAGAGGGGGAATTTGCCCCCGAGGCTGGTGCAGCATCACTTCTGCATGGCAGCTTTAGCATCAGAAAATGTCTCTTGCCATACAGCGCCCAGCAGAGATGGACACCTACCTAACAGGCCCTTTACATAATGAAGGAAACTGTAATTTTACAAATTATTCTGCCAAAAGTGGCATGAAAAATTATCAGAGGAGGCCCAACAAGGCACCTGGACTCTCTGGAATCATATTTACCAAACCAGCCTCGGGAATAACACCATCTAGCTAGGTTTACAGCTCTGGTGCTTCTCTCTGTGCCACCTCAGCCTGTTTCTTGCAAGTTCAGCTTCCTGAAGCATTCTGGCTACAGTCAAGATGATTTCTCTAAATTTAGGAGCTTGTTTATTTTTTTCTAAAAACTCTCAAAGACTCATTTTCTGCAGAATACTCAGAAAACACAGCTTGAGAAGCAAAATTCAGGTGGGTTTAATGGTGTCTCCAGCTGTGCCTCATTTTAAAGTCACTGTTTATTCAACAGAATGAACGCAAAGCAGAATTAACTTAAGCTACCAAATACTTTAAATGTCATGGTCTGAAAAAGTAGCAGTTTAGGAAAGCAACACTGCTGCCACTTGGACTGTTCCCCTTCTACTTGCCTCACCTTAAAAGCCATGGGATTTCTCATATCATATTCTGTCAGAGAAGACAAAATTACTTCTGTAACTTTGTAGGGAATTCTGTATGTTCCTAACCCTGAAAGCACTAGTACTTTAGGGGTAGGGTAGGAAATGGTGCTGTGACATAAATCAGGAGCCTCGCCAGTAACAAGGAAAAGGCCCATGTCATTTTTGACACTTGCTCACTGCCTGTCCTTCCCCCTGGAATTTCACTTGGGTCTGCCTCAATTTAATTCTAGCACTTGCACTCAACCTAGCTCAGGAAGTTCTGCAGTCCTCACTGAGATGTGAGAGAGCAGAGCAGAGAGCAGAGCTTCCCTTTTGTGGCTGTGAGCTGGGAAGCAAGCAGGTCAGGGGAGGGAGCCCAGGAAGAGCCCTGCACGTGTCACTGCTGGGCAAGCAGCAAGCACAGGTCCCCTTCAGCACCAGAGTGCCAGCCCAGGGCCAGTGGCTGCAGGAAGCCTTGCCCTCTCAAGGCACAGGAATGGTAGGCAACCAGAGACTGAGGACCTGAGCAAATGTCCACGTAATTCTACCTTCTTGTTAGCAAATTTTCAAATATCTGTCTTTGTAAAGAGCCCCTAGAATCTACCACTAGACCTATGGTTTCTACAGATAAAAACTGTGCTTCATGCCACACGTGCACCAAGCTTCCTCCTGTCCTTCTAACAATGCAGTCCAACACTCAATAACAAGGACACTCCAGTCTTGTCAATATTTTAAAAAAAATAATAATCTTGGGAAAAGCCAATCATTCCCATATCCATAGCAGGCTTATGCACACTATCGGGAGCATGGCCACACAACTGATTTGCCATCTGTCAGGACAAGCAGGTAGGAAACCCCAGCAGAGGGGACAGGACTAGGCAAGCTCCTGATGTGGACTTCTTGTAAACAGAAAACTCTTCCCAGCTTTGCAGCTTTTGAGGTGTCACCTCCTGTGTGGTGCAAGCAACCACCCACATCTATGTTCTGTGAAGCAGGAGAGGAACACAAGGAAGAAAAATTTGGGAAAGCAGCAGCCAGTAAACTGGTTATCATTTTATGTCCATGGTCTTCTGTGGGTGAGGCGACTGCTGTGACCTCCCACTGCTGGCTCCCATGGGGAAGAACAGGCCCAGTGTCCCAGCAGCAGCAGCATGACTCTTGTCAGAACTCATGGTAAAAGCAAGAAATGGTTTGGGTTTGTGACCTACCTTCACTAAGGGAAGTCCCTCACAGAAGAACCATGTTTATTGGAGCACTGCTCCAGCACTCTGTAACAACTAGTAGATCTCAGAAACCACCACTGGCTTGTGAATTGTTCCAGGCAAAGCACAACACTGCCCTGTCCCAGATAAGTAAGCTGAATTCTGGGAGTAAGATGAACTGGAGAGTCAGTGTCCCTTTTATTTTATGTCATAACAATGAATATTTAGAAGATACATAAATCATTTTTCTCTGCAGAGAAAAACCTTCTGATGTTCCTGTGGTATTTTGGGTTGATGATGATGAAAGATGACAAGCACAGCTTTTCACTTACAGAAAGGGAACATGGGCAACTCACATTTTCTAACTTCCTCACAAGTAACTCACCTGATGACACAGGAACAAACAAATCAAGCCATCTGCACCAATCTCACCTGAACAACTTGAATTTCAGGTACAAAGGATTTCACAAAGGAAAGAGCCAAGTGTCTGAAACCATTTTAGAGTTGGACATTTTTTCTTAACAGCTTTAAGCATCTCCAGCTCTTTCATCCAACATACTACAAGGCATCTTAAAACATTCTGCATTACAGAATGCTATCTGAACGTACCCTCTAGCATCCTCAAAGGATTGCTCCACTTCAGCATCTGCTTAAAACACTAAGCCTTCTTGCCTGCCTTTTTTTTCCCCCTTCCTGCTTAGGGCTAACCAGTCCACTTGTTTCTCTAGAAGAGCAATATGCTTCTCAGAATGCCTTAGGTACTGGAGAGACCCTTCAGTCCACCCTCAACTACTCATAATTATACTTCTACCTCTGATTCACTCATCAGTCAAGAAAGCAGAGATCAAAAAAGGCATTCCCTTATTTTCTGTCAGAACATCATTCAGCCTAAGAACATTTTTGCAGAATAAGATGATTCACTGAGATTAAATTATGTGCTTATTTTCAGAAGTTTCCAATCCATCTTCCCAGAAGCTGTCTGCACATTCCTCCTCTCTTTCATTTCAACAGAAGTCTTCTGCAATAGGCACACAACTCTTCTGGTTAGGTTTCAGAGTTTCTGCTCTATCTCCAAATTGTTGTCTTTGCCCTTTTTGGCAATATTTTCACTCAATGATGATTCCCCTCTGAACTTCTCGCTCCACTTCTGGCTTCTCCTTGGTCCTGTTCTCAGCTTCAGGCTTCCCCAGAGACTGCTTTCCATCTACTTCAATTTCAGATGGTCCAAACTTAGCCCCATACTGATCTTTAATGGGCTTTCTTCCTCTTTCTTACAGCCCTGTGAGCAACACCCACTGCATTATTCCAACCCACAGAGCTGGAAAGAAAACCAACCCCTGGTCTGTGCCTGCTTCCTACCCACAACATGCCCCTTCCTCTCTCACTAGCAAAAGCAACCCTTACTTTTATCAGTAGCTGGTGGTCACTTTGGAAGTACTTGCTTATAGCCAACATATATGGATTTATTTTTTCCATGTACTATTTACTCTGTGACTAGCAACCTCAAAAAAAGGGCATTTTTTTTCTAGTGTTTTGGGGTGGTTATGGTTTTCTTCCTCCCAAATGCAGTATTAATAAACCCAGGAGGGAAAAAAACCCAAAAATCCAAGCAAAAGTATCTTTGTAACAGCTCCTGTATACTTGGAGATTGCAAATGATGTCATCACATGGGTCCAGTCCCTCTTAAAATGCCAGCATTCCCAGAGTCCCATGGAAAGCAACTAACAGGGGACCATGACTATGCTTTCAATTATATTCAACTGCTTTACTCCACTTGCTGCTCCAGAAACAATTATTTCATAATTTGTAATACACAACTAAAGTGGAATTTTTTTCATGTATCAACACACTCCATTTCATTTGTGATACCCTCTAAACAGTGGGAGGGGCTGGTGTTCCCTACCTGCAAGCTCCCAGTGAATCCACTTGTGCTCTGTCTCTGACACTGGACTGCCCTGAAGTGTGGAGTCCTCAAACACAGCAGAAGAGAAAGGAGAGAGCACAGGTGGAGAAGACTCTGCAATTTGGTGCTTTGCACAGAAGTGCTGGCTTAAAAATAGTGGCTTGCAGGGAGGTTGTCATAAAATGCAACCTTTCCCCCAATAATCCAACATTCTTAAGTATTAAGAATCTAATGAAAAATTACCTCTTGCTTTGTTCCAGGCCTTGTGACACATTGGTTTTTCAAGGACAAATCCCCACCTATGTCAATGAATTCCAGCACTCCTGATGGAGCTGCTGAGATACACTTGAGGTAGCCCAGCATGGGAATACGGCAAGGAAGAACAAAACCAATCACAGGCCTGGTCAGGAACTCTATAGGTGTGAGAAGGAGTGAACAGGAGGGATGCACTCCCACTAGAAAAACAGGATTTTGTCGTTTTGTTGGCTCCAAACATCACCCACGCTCTGATGCCTCCAGTAGGATAAACAACACCACAAAGTTTCCCAAAGCAACACATTTACAGGGATTACCATGAAACCTGCAGGACATCAGTGCCTGGAAATCCCCCTAGGGAGAAATTTGTATCCTACAGTCAATAGCAAACCACTTTTTGCACCTATACCAACAGTATATGCTGTTTTCTAAAGGATAATACTCAAGTTGTTTTCACTAAAGCTCAGTCTTTGATAGGACAGAGCAGCAATTTATGCTAAGGTTTATCACTAAGGACTTTTAAAAGGTTTTAAAATACAAACCTAAAAACTGCCTTGGCCTTCCAAGTGGCTTAACTTTTTGTAGAATGCACCCATTTACACACAGCATTTCTGACAGAAGGAATTTCAAGAATGCAGGATGGTGGCAATGCAGCTGATTAGACCTGTGGAGAAAGTTTCTCCAAGTTGGACTTTTGGTCAGTGTACAACATTCAGGATACAAAAATACTCTGGTGGTCTTTCACTTCAGCCATAGTAAAAGAGATCTCCTACACTTTCGTTAAAATAAACCACACACAAACCAGAGAGAGAGGGAGAGAGAGAGAGAGAGAGAGATGGCAGATACACTGAGAATCTGCAGTGTAGATAATCAAACCCTTTATTGTCTAAGTTACATTAGACTTGCAACACCATAAAAACCTGTTAAGAAGAAGAAACAGTAGATTGGTAGAGGTAGTAGAAAGTCCCTGTAACAGTCATAAAAGGGCTTTACAGGAGTGTGTCATGCCAAAAAAACTTATCACGTTGCTTGAAAGAGCTGATCAAAGCCCATTTGACTAAATAAATAAGAACACAAATCATTTTAAATACTATGGTCTAACTAAAATAACAAATCAATACAATACAATGATAAAGGAAAAAACCTAGAAATCGTGGGGTTCACTTTCAAAACCAGATGGTCCTTAAGGTTGGTTTTCCCCCACCAACTCTTATTTCTTGTTTAATTAAGTGAAAATCTCACTTTTGTGCCATACACAGCATATAATTATTTAAACTGATTTCCCCTACTGTTGTTCTTCATGAAGCTAAATTATGATTGTAAACTTTGCTGATTAGTACCCTGGCAATGGCAGTGACAGTACTAGCTTCTCTGGCAAGAATTCGGGAAGAAAATTCCAGAAAGAAGATTTTGGCTCTAAATATTAACTCAGATTTTCTAGTTCAGCTTGCCAAAAAAACACAATTTAAAAAAAGAGAGAATTTACAAATGTACACTACACTTTTGTGCCATTTTGGGTATAGAAGAGTTTTTAATAACTAAACCACAAACAAACAGGTTAAGCAACTAGCTTTTTTGCATTCCTGAACTGTCACCATTACTTTCTCTCATGGAAAATATGACTCAGAAAAGCAACAAAACAAAAGAAAAAAAAGAAATTTCAAAAAAAAATCAAAAACAAAGAGAAAGCTAGTGCAAACCCAAAATGATAATCATTAAGCAACACAGCAAAATATTTAACTTTTCTTTTCTTTTTTTTTTGGTGTACAATGGAATGTGTCTATGCGACCTCCCTCAAAATGACTCCACAGAATAGTTAATTACAATCACTTTTAAGTACTTGCACAGACATTCCTAACTACACCGAGACTTACAGAGAATTCTGGTTTACATCTCGTGTAATAGCATAAGGAAAATCTAGTTTAAAAAAAAATAAGTAAGAAAGTTAATTTGCATTGTTGCAAGTGTTGCAAAGTAACAAAACTTGTCAAGTAATTCAAAACAAGTTACAAGTAGTATCCAGCCAAAATTACTGAGTAGATTTTTTTTTAAAAAGCAACCCCCCCTGCCCACCTGTTAGAACAGAACTGTTAGAACAGAAAGATCACGTTTTAAGGTTTTTTTCTGCCTTTTTTTTTTTTTTAAACAAATCTTTTGTCAGAAGCCCGTTTCTACAAAAACAGCACTATCCCATTACTGTATTAAGTAAACTGTGGTCTCAACTGTATTAAAGGTTAGCATCATTTCTGTACATGTAAAATTATTGCTTTTTTGAAAAATATATTTAGCATGCTAGTTGTTTTTTAACTCCATTTCCTGCCTTTACAAAATGTTACAATTTTAAAAAAAAAAACAAACTAGTAAAGCTTTTGCAAAATTTTTCACAGAACATTTTCTTTCAAGGCAGCAGTAACTTTTGATAATGCATAAAATTGTATGTGCAAAATCTGAAACTTTCAGAAATATTACTATCACACATAGTGTCACAGCAATAAGAAAAGAAAATATTTATATCTGTGGAATACACTTTAATTGCTTACACTGCATGGTTTAACAACCTGTTATGTGCCACAACCCCACCTTGAAACTTGCAGTTAAAGAGTTACTGTAGAAGAGGTATATAAAGATTTTTTTTTCTTTTTTTTTTTTTCCTAACACCACCAGTGATCACCAAGTACAAGACATGACACATTTATATGAACATTAACCTGCCACCACAAAAGAAGTTCCTCGTCTTTCCAGAACCTCAGTGGGCCCAAGGAGGAGCAGCAGCTGGTCTGCTGAACCAAAGGCAGGAGCAGAGAGCACCTTATGGCCCCAGGGCTGCCTGAATCCATTCAGTGACACCTTTTCTCTTCCAAACAGACAGATCAGCAGTGTTAGACAGCTGAATGCTTTATTTTCTCCTTTTTATTTTTCATTAAGTGAAGACTTCCTTTGTGACCAGGTTGAAGAAAGTAGCCCTGTTACAAAAAAAAGGTCCTGAGAGTAAAACACAGAAGCCTGGTTTTTTTCTTAGTGTTCAACTAGCTTTTCTTTTCCAAAGCAGAATAGAAGCATTTCTCGGGACGTGTTTCAATTTCCATATTCACATACTATTAATGGTGCACAGTCAAGAGCAAGAGCACTAGAAATGCAAGTGGTCCCCAAACTGTAATGAAACAAACCATTGCAGAATGACGGTCTTTCTCTTTAGTCCCTTTAATCCTTCATCAAGCATTGCTTTCTCAGCACCGAATGCCACCTTTTCCCTGCACCCCCCACTCTTCCTCTCACTGTTGTTTTTTTTTAAATTTGCTTTTCAGCATGGCAGGCAGTGGCAGTTTAATTAATTAATACTTCTCCAGCCCTCGAATCCACTGCTGTTTTTCAAATGTATCAAACAGTCATTGTGAGCATCAGGGAGGTTTTTGTTACAGTGCTTAACTTCTTCATGCTGTCCAAATCACATAAAGTTTAATTTTTCCAGTGTCTCAAACTTCTCTTGATTAATATAGATGCCTTGTGCCGCCACAGTGCTTGCCAACTCCACTGTTTATTATAAAGGAAATAAGGAACCATGGGACTGATTAGTACGTCAATTTATATATATCTTGTGTAGCATCTTCATTTGTTTTAAGATGATTAACAGCACGGAGGCACCCCCCTCCTGGCAGAGCGCTGCTCCCAGCCCCGCGCAGCCGCTCCGGGTGCGGCCGTGGCCGGCAGGGGGATGCTCTGGAGCGCGGGGGCTGACGGGGCTCCTCCGCCCGGGATCTAGGTTCCCTTCCGGAGATGCAGCATGTGGGTGACCTCTGCGCTGCCGTGGTCTCTGCCCTGCAAGAAGGACAACACGGGGAAAAGCTCATTCTCAGCCCCGCTCCCAGGCACGACCCTCCAGCAAGTTCTGCCGGCATTCGTTACCCTTTATTAGCATCATGTACATTCATCTTGACCCACCACGTGAGAACACTTTAGGGTTTGTGGTTTTTTTTAATGCATCTCCACCAAGAGCAAAGCGTGTCAGGCCCATATAAAGTCCCATATAAAGATGGACTAGAACAAGAAGTAACAGGACCTGGCGGAGCAGCCTAGAGAAGGCTGAGAACAAGAAGGGAAAGAAGGGGCCTCCAAAAAGTGGAAATTACATGCTAGCCAAAAAGGGATTCACAACTAGATCAGTGTTTCAAAAAAAAGGCTGAAGTTTGAGGTCACAGAGGCAGCTAAATGAAGAAAAACTTAATTCTTGTGCAGGTCTGTCAAATGCTAAGGTGGCTTTTTTTCCCCCTTGTCATCTTCCTTTTATTTTCTTAGACAATTTTCATGAATAATTACCACTTTGAAAAAAAAATAGCAGGGATATTCTAAAATCAAGTGAAATTAAAGATAACATCATGAATAAGTGGGAGCCTGCAGCTCCCAAGAAAAGCTTTAAAGTGACATTTAGAACATCACTGTTGGAACAATGCAGTTTACAATCCTGATCCTAAAACAACATGGCAAGATTAATCTTACATAAATGCATTATCCTTAAGCTAAAGTCTTGATGAAGTGAAACAGACCATTTTAAATTAATGCAACATAAAATACAGCACCCATGTAAAATCCAAGCAAGTTTCAAGCTGTGCCTATGGCAGCCCTTGAAATAGCTAAAGAAAGCCCAGCTCTGGTTGACATAATGTATTAAGTGCATCTCTTTTGTTAATAGATTTAGAAAATTCCTAATTAAACCTGGCCCGAGATTCATGACATTTACCAGTCAAAGTTTGGTTTTAAGTCGGAAAGATTTGCAACAAAATTAAAGAAAAAAAAAGCTGCTGTACAGACTGCAGTATATTTGAAATGTAGGAAACAGTAACTGAATGAGAGATGTGATAAAACTTCCTTAGTTGGATGCTGAATTTCCCGCAGTAAACTAAGAAAGATGCTTTACATTTTTGCGCGGCTGCATCATGCCTGAGAGACACAGCCACAATTCCGGCAGGAGGCATTCATCACCGGAACGCCTCGTGTCGAACCGGCTCCACGTACTCGGGGGAGCGCGGCAGAGCTTCACGGGGCTGGGGAGGAGGGAGGGAAGGGGAAGGGAGGGATGGTAGGGCCCTTGCCCCACTCTCCCTGGGCAGGAACTGAAAAAGGGGTGTAATTAGGGGCCCTCTTCTGGGATGGACAGCCTGCGAGGTGGTGAAGGCGCGCCCTGGATGTCATGGACCACACAGCAGTACAAGGGATCCAGGAGACGGACAATCCATCCTCCCCACACCTGCAAGGACAGCACAGAGGGGCTGGAGATGCTGTGTGGCTGGGCCCCTCTCAGGCACAGCTGTGCTCCCAGTTTCATTGGTGAACAGAACCTGAGCTTCACGCGTGCCAAAATCACGCAGGGGCTCACCCGCCTGTACTCCCACCACCCCAAAGTATGGTCACATTTTGAACCAACTGACACAGAGTTGGATTGAGTTCTTCCTGAAATAAAAAGGCTTTCCCTTTTAAAAAGTAGGCTTTTTTTCAGTGAAAAGCAGCAGATCTCTATGTGAAACCTACAGCTTCCATGACAAAAGCTGCTATCACAGCAACTTCCAGGGCTTTTCCCCAGTTAACAGGAAAAGCCCAGATTGTGTGCAGGTTAATATGCTGGAGACAGATCACGGCATGACATTGAAGTAAACTGCAAGGAGCACAGATACCACTGCAGTTTGCTGGCAAGGGACAATTGCTGGGACAAGAAGCACAGCTCCAAATCCTGTCTCTAATGCTCATAAAGTAACAGACATACAGCACATGCATATTACTCAGATGCCAGTACAGCAGCCTCCATGGTTCCTTGATTGTTTGCATTATAATCTCCATATGTATGAACGAGACAAATTAGGTTGCCATTTATTTGTTCATTATCTATTATTTTGATTAATGGAATTCTTGTTCTCAGAATAACTATTTAAAAATAACATTTGCAATAATGAGGACTGAACTATTAATCATGATCTTTGGAAGAAACTCTGCAAGGAACTGGGGCAAGACATTTCATAGGAACAAATGTCATAAATAGGACTTCTAACAGACAGTATTAGAATTTGAGTGCAAGAAAACCTAAACCAGCCAAACTCAGAAACCCATAGTTTAAATAACTTTTTAGTCTGGGTTATGTTTTTTTGCCTCCTCCCTTTCTCTGTAAAGTCGCTTTAGGACAAGCAGAGCCAGTGTTGCTGGACTATAAAAAAAATTACAGGTAACAGATGTCCCCAGGTTTTCCCCTAAGCTCCTTTACAACACACATATAGACATGTATATAGTGTTTTCTTGATGGATCATATAGTGTTTTCTTGATGGCTCTTTCCAATCTATACCCCAAGCTCCCAAGCTCCAGCTTTTCATATTTATGTGATTTCAAGTATTGAATGCTGCAAGAAATATTTTTAAATACCGGTAGTGGAGAAAATTAAGGTTTATGGACCCCTTAATGAAGGGTCATGCAGTACCCTTGTCACACAGTAGGTACAGGACCTACTGCACACCTATCTTTTCAGTGAATGAGGCCCAAAAAATGGGGTGTACAGAGCTGTTTCACAAAAAAGGCTGATCACAGCCTTCTGGTGTGGGAAAAGCTTCAGCCAGAGAACTCAGGATACCCAAAAACAGTCTGGGTTTTTTCCCTGGGCTGCACCTTCTAACTGATTTTCTGTAAATAAAAGACTGATTTTCTGGAGAGGACAAAGGTTGGAATTTTGGGGATTTTCCTTGTTTCACTCATGCAGAAGATGGAGAACTTGGTGTCTCTGCCTCCAGAGCTGCAAATATGGTTCACGCACATATACACTCAATTAGAGAGAGCTCTCCCTCATTGCTAACGAGGAAATCAGGCCTTTTGAAAACCTGATTTCTTGTCCCTTAAAATTTTTAGAGAGTATTGACTGACACTGAGAGAGCATAAACTACATTCCTAAAGCGGGCCACGTTTTTATACGGCTTTAAAAACGCAGAAGGAGTCAAAACGCACGGCGTACGCGTTAGAAACTGCCACCACTGCTGTCACCACGCTGAAAAAGCAGGCTCCAGACTGACTCCTGTACCTCTGGGAATTGGGCTTCTGGCTGCAGCATCAGGCAGTGCCTCTGAAATGACCCCACGCTTTAGGAGAGCCTTGCTTTGAGATACACACACGTGGTTGCAGGGCCCCTTCTGAAGGGGAGCCAGCTTTTGTCTTGCCGTGTATGTGCAATTGGAGTGTACTCCCCGAATTCATGCCTGCTAAATCGTGTCTCTGGATGTTGCTGAAGAGTATTCCAAATTAAGATACATATTCATTGTGGATAAGCAAGTTAAATTATGTATATACTGGGATATTTAGCATTTATAAAAATATTCAGAATATTCAATATGTTTAATATGGCAGCTTTTCAAGAGAATCTATGTGACTTAGCACAGATTGTATTGACTTGGGGTATGTAATGAGCATTTTTTGTCCTTTAGAAAAAGAGGAGTAGGAAATATTCCAAAGTTCATGGGAAATTAATTTTATGTAAAAATGTCATTTGGTTGGTTTTTTTGTTTAAAGCATTCAGGTAGAAATAAGAAACCACAATAAATAATGTTGTGAATGAACATCTTATTTCCTACATTTCATTTATATTTCATTGGTGCTGATAACAAAGCATGTAACACAGCCCAGTGCTAATAGTAGCAAAACTCTGTGTGTTTGATCTTTTTTTACACGCTCCTCTAGGTAACGTCCTTTTCACAGATGCTGAACACCTGCACCTCCTGTTGGTGGTTCACTACCCTAAAACAGGGTTCTTATTTATACACCTAAATATAGATTTAGCTGGTTCATTTTTGAAAAAGCCTGGCTGTAGAACCTATTTTTAACACGCAGAATTAGAATTATTCTGTGATAAAACCGCAATTCAACATAGCACTGCTATAAGCTACCATGCTGGGGGATTTTAAAAGCCCTACAGAACACTGTTTCCTGAAGGAAACCTTTAGAGATGATCTGGCTGACTAGAGAAGGGAATGGCGGAACCGTGAAATACTAATGTTAATATTTTTACTCTTCAGCAGACTACCCAGGGGAAGCTATTTTACCTGTGAGGTGGAAACATTATGTAAAGTGAATCATTTCCACTTGACATCAAAAAAAAAACCCTCTTCCCTTCTCAAACTACTATATAGGTAACTACTGTTTCTTGCTCCGAGCACGTGCACAGCACTTCTGTAACTTGAACTGACTTTACACCCTAAACTCTCATGAATAGATCTGTCCCCAATTAAGAAATGAAATGAAGACATGGAGTGACAACGTCTATAGTGGGAAATGGTAATGTTAACCGAATGCTGCAGGCGCCGTTCTCACTGAGAGCTCATTTCTGCGCTTCTAAAGGCCCCCACAGCTGCCTGTGGAAATGAGAGTATTCCCTCTGTAACGCCCAGGGACTGTGCAGGTGGAGTCTGCTGGGGCAGCACAATGCCTGCCTGCCAGGAGAGCCAGCGAAACAGCAGACAACTGAATAATCCCCCCGACACAGACGCTGACAAATTGAGACAAAGGTTGGTACAGAGGAGCAAACAAGACAAAAGAAAGGGAACAATCTCCTGCAGGAGTGATCACACTGCAACTTCTGTGGAAAAAATACTGACTGGCACGAGATGAAGCCATTGAAGAAGCTAACCCGGTGCTCTGCTGTACTGAGAGATGCTGTAATTTCATCAAATGCTTCGAAGGCAGACTGGCAGATAGAGAGAGCAAGCTACCTTCGCCATGGAAGACGTTAGTCAATAAATTTTGGCATGACAATAGTTTACAAAGACAAGATTACGAGTCAATTAATTGTGCGGTAATATAACCCAAATTACAAAGAGAGTTCAGATGTGGTCTGAGCTACCACATTTCTTTTTGGACAGATACGGCCATTCCAGAATTTTTTAGAAATGTATTTCCAAATTTGACCTTATATTGTCTTCTAGAAGAAAGCCCAGATGCCTTCACAATGTGATCTCAACAGCACATGAGAGAAAACCATGAGCATGAAAAGATGAAAGAGCATTTTACAAGATGCTTAGGTGTACAAATCTATGTTACTAAACTGATGAGAACCAAAGACTAGCTGGGCGAGTTGGCAGAGCTGCAGTCTGTTACACTGACTGTGTCTGTGTCCCTGTTACTCAGAGCTGTGTCCCTTCACAGCTTCATCAGATAAGCATCATTAGGCAGACACTGCAACATAACTTTATAGCCACTGTCCCAAAAAAGCATAGCAAACACTGCCCACAACAACATCTGAAGTGCTATGCCATCTTGGAAACTTTATCGTTGGCCACTCCATGGCTTGGTGTCAATCCAGACACTCCTGTGACAAAGGCTGGGTTCTCCATGCAGCCTTTGGGCCAGAAAGATGCAAGGGCACAGAGAAGGTGCCAAGAGCCTTCATGAAGGGTGCAACACATGAACTGGGCAGTGCAGTGGTGCCCAGTGAGAATGTTTACTGAGCAAGTAGAAACCAATTCCTAAACTTCATCATGTTGGGGTAGCATGAGATGCATTCTCTAAGCATGGCTAAAAACACCTGCAACAGTTTAGTAAGAGACTGGAGGACAGGGGCTGCTATAGTGAAAATTAAACTAAGAATGAGGATGAAAGGAAAAGTGAGTGATGCTGGAAGCAGTTTCACCATGGAAGAGAAGTGCCCATGAGAAGGTGTGCTCTGAAAGAAACCTGCCAAGCTGCAAATTGAATGGCAAGGTCCAGGCTATGACACTATTCTCCAATGACATAAGATACACAAAACAAATTCAGTTTAATGATTTTCTATATAACAACTTTGTCAGGTATAATTCAGAGCTCTGAGAAGTGTTTGCCAGGACAGGAAACTGTATACTAGAAACAAAAAAGCACACTAACAGAGTCCATGGAAACTGGTGAGTGAGAGCTTTTCAAAGCCAGAAACTGGGTATCAGGGTGCAAATACTCTTCAGAAAAATACAGACTAAACATTAGTTGTCTTGTTGCAGCAGAAAACATGTTGATTGTAAAAGCAAATTTCCAGGAATTCTTCATGTACTATCTCACTATTACACGTCAGTGCACATTACAGAGTTACCCATTACACCCAGTCCCCAAGTAAGCCAGTAACATGTTTATTTAAACACTAACTACCTGCTTTAAAATTAACTGACTCTCTATATATCAGATTCTGATAAAATGCTTTAAAAATTTAAGAGCTAAAAATTAAGCAACACCATTGTTATTTATACACGTTATAAAACAGTCGGTGCTTTAGTGATGAGTATCACTGTGCAATTTTTTCCCAGCTACCACATTAAAAACCAAACACCCAATTAATTGTAAAACATACTTGTTTTGGGGCATCTGCGGAGGTGGTGTGAACTTCAGTACCTCGGAGTCCATTAGACTCAAATACCACTGTGGGAACAAGGGGGCTTGTTAACAGATGAACATTCAAGCTTCGTTAGTGTGTGTACATTATTTGAGACCATTACAGATTAACCACGTTCAAAAAAAGACACCAGCTACTAGCCTGTGGCCGGAAAATACCAATTTACCGTAACACTTACTGTAAGAGAGTGTGCTAATGGCAGCCTAGGGCCACTGCCCTTTTTAATTCAGACTTCAGCGCTGAAGAAAGCAATCACTGACAACATTAATTATCAGTGTATGTGTAAAGGGACCCTCTTCTTGCATTACTTACCATTTGGCTTCTGTCATTTTGCATCAGACTGGCTTATGTATGCATCATTCACACTTTTGAGGAGGAACCTGCTACTGTCACTGTCTCATGCAATGCTCAGGAGGGCTCACGACACTGGTGGCTTCAGCGTCCTCCAGCCTCAACCACAGACCGTGTCAGGTTAAAAAAGGCTGGTAGGGATTTCCCATTTTAGGGCTGACCAATCTGAGGGAAAAATCTCGCTTCCCACAAAAATGTTCCTGTCAAATGCAACGATGAGGCAAAACAAAGCCTTATGTTGTGCTGAAAGGGGTACTTTGATTTCAATTTGTGCTGGTGGCAACAGAATTCATTAGCATATTCATTTCTGAGTACCCTACTCTCTAATTAAAATAAAACATTTGCAAACAGACTTATCTTAAATGCATTTCAATTTTATGGAGTACGGGCAGGGATCAGGTAAGCAATATTTGGAGAACAAGAGCAATAGTCATAAAAATAAAAAACATGTCTATTAGATTTAGGTACTGGAATTACTCAGGTTAACATGGTACGTGAAATGTAATTCTTGGCATTTTGTTAGCTGAATCTGAAAGCAGGCAAGCGGGAAAGGGAGAAAGCAAGATCGAGTGTGAAAAGATACCTGTGTGGGACCTCTGATGAGTCCTGAGGTGGCTGGGTTGGGTAAAGCATTTTCCACATTCTCTGCAGACACAGTCTCCTTGGCGTGTTTGTGTCCTGAGCATCCCTGTAGTCAGAAGAGAGGGAGGGAAGGGGGGGTGGGGGGAGTGGGGGGGAGAGGAGAGAGGAAAGTTGAGAAGAAAACATTATGCCAGAAGAAAACATCATTAGTATGTCTAATGTGTCATTATGTGAGGCTACCTTCAGGCCCTGGATGACAACTGTCAGCCTTCATCTAGGCACTGGCTGACAGGCCAGGCACACACAGGACTGCAAGAATGCATAAATTACATTGAATTAAAAAATGCTCCCCATGATGTGCCCGCACCAGGACTGGCATGTCAGGTGTGCGCTTTTCAGAGCAGCTGGATCCACTTCTCAGCCATCACCCAGCTTTGTCAAGCAGTACATCAGGCAAATCAAAGTGACTCCAGCGTGGCGGAGACAAGTCACATGGATAATAGGAAGTGAGTAGGACCAGAGCCCGACTGTCCCCCGCAGGCGGCAATACCTCAGAGACAAATGCAGAGCGAGCGCAGCCATCGCAGACTGATCAAACCTTTCGCCCCTGCCTACCTGCCTGCCGGTGCTGCTCTGACCCCGGACCTCTGAGGCACAGACGAAAGACATCTGTGAATGAAAGTGTCATTCCGGACATTTTGAGCTGGTAGCAGCACAGCAGCCGTCCCCCAGCCCTGGGTAAACATGTTTTCTAGGCCATTAGCATTTGTGGAAAACCGCTCAAACCTCTCCTTTTTCTCCAAAGGTCAGTTTACAGCATCTGACTTAAAGGGCTGGTCTTTGTCTTTTTGCTGCTGATCAAAAAAGACACATTTGACTTTTATTGGGCTTTTTTATTATTTAAAAAAAATGTTTGAACATCATCTTTTCTATTTTGGTAAAACACCCTCTTTGGAAGAAAAGAGTTGATGTTTCCATTTGCCACTGGAATACTTTGGCTTTTAAAGAAATTCGAGAGGGATGTCAGCAGAAGTGAAGTTTCAGCTTTTCTTTCATATTCCCCCCTCCCCCCAGTTATAGAAGAATTTAAAAAGAATAAAATTGAGAGCAAGAAAGTGGCAACAAAAAACCCCCACATAACTGAAAAAGCAACTGCAGGATGACACAAGATTAATCCAAAATATGGATGCTGCACCTGAAAATTAATGGAGAAGAAGACAGCTGCCATTTACTCTGCTGGTATGACACCAAGCAACCTGGGATGCTTCACCAGACCATATACTGCAAAGAAATGTCTTGCTGCAAAAAAAACTCTAAACATCCCACTCAGAGATTGTTTTCTTCCTTTATAATAGCACCTCCTGCAGATGGCAGCACAGGCTGCATAATGCACCCGAATACTCACTCACAAAATTAAGTTTCTGACCATCAAATACAAGATCATGATTTAGGGAAAAATCCAAATCAGGTATACACAGGGAAAAAAACCCAAACAAACAAACAAACAAACAAACAAACTCTAGAAAAAAAAAAATCTCCACCAAAAAAATTTTAAAAAATCAACTAAGTGTTCTAAACATCAATGAGAACCTTACTCAACTGTAACAGGATGGGTTTGCAGAGTAAGGAAGTCAGGGTTAAAGCCGGATTTCTGAGCTGTTAGGAGCATTGCTCCCCTCACTGCCCAGACTGTAGCTGCAAGCTAGGAAGCAAAGAGGGAAGTGTGTGGAGGAACCAGTTGTGGCCTTTGCAGGAGTGCCATGCTGACTGCTGGACAGGCAGGGACTGGCAGAGACTGGCAGAGCAGCTTTGTAAGGCCCAGGAGAGCTGGGTTCCTCAGGTCATGGTTCTGACACCTCTGGAAAGACATTTAATCCCTCTGTAACCCACATTTCCTTCTGTTGAAGGGGAATACACTTATCTGAGCAGCCATCACCAATCTGATCCACCAGCCTTCATGGAAGCACCTCTCCCACCTATGAGGGAAGGTTGAACATGCTGTTTATATACCAATGTACAAACACCAAGGATGAGTGGGTTAAGACTTCCACCTAAACCCTCCCTATCACTCACTTTATGGGAGTTATTCAATAAGCAGGTGGAAAAAATGGATTGTTTCCAGGTGTATTTGCCATTGTTGCATTTCCCAGGCAGCACCAGAAGGCTTTTGATAGTTCAGAGGTTTGAGCCATGGGCGAGAGTCATCACTCAGGTTATCCTCTAGATGAATAAAAGGGGTGGATGACTACAGGTGTTCGATAATTCAGGTAAAGGAACACCACTGTGTGAATGGGAGCTCCTGTGAAATCCATGCTCAAAGCTGGTCTCAAAGGAGCCCCAAAGAAAGAGTGCATCTGCTGCCATAACCCAGCCTTTCCCAATATATAAATGGCATGAATAAAATAAATAACCTCTATTAAATGTAACAGTAAGATTCTCTCCACAGGCATTTCAGAAGACTGGGAAGTGTGAAACAAACCTAGCCTAGCACAGCAAGCTTCATGTTTGCAGCTGTATCACAGCAGTACGCACAACAACTCTTTTCCAAGGACACACCAGAACAAGTACAAACATCAAAGAAAGGATCCCAAAAACAAATGCAGCCACTCAAAAAGAAGTTGAACGCTGTACTACCACACACTAAAATAATCTAGTGTGATCCAAGATGACATCATATACCAAAAACCCCAAGGAAAGTCTATTGGGAATATTCAACTGAGGGGAAAAACCATGACAAATAGTATACATAATCCAGATTTTTTGATGTCTTTTATGTCATAATTGCCATATTCACATTACAGTATTAAAGCTAAAAAGGATGATGCATACTGACTCAGAGGACTCAGCCTATCTAGAGCCATATGTTATTTCAGATGAAGTTCAATTACCCTCCTCTGTTTGCAGTTGGTAGGATCTCGTTCCTTTTGCCTGAAGCAGCTTTTTATTTGAGTGCTATGAAAAACAGCCATCATGCCAATTGGTTTGGAGAAACATCAGCAACCTGGAAGTTGTATATAAAATGAAGACAAGCTACACTAAAAAAAAAAAAGAGGTTTCAAATTCTGAAAACTTGATTGCTGTAAAACACTTGGAATGAAAGAAGAGGTTTCAAAGCAGAGATGGGCACTAAATAACTTCCAGTTACAGCGTCTCTAGAAATCACTGCCCAGCAAAAACATTTTGGCAATAAAATCCCTCTTTTAAAAGGCAGGTAAACAGAGACCTCTTTAGAAACCCTGCCCCTATTTTACTTTGTTCCAAAAGTCATCATGAATTTTCTGGTCCTTGCCTTTACTAAGTCATCTTCTATTTCCTAGCTTTTACTGTTTTTCTCTTATCCCTCCTAACGTGGCTGGGAGCTCACTGGATCAGTAAGATTTCTCTGAGCAGGCTGACACAATGTACAATTAAATAACATCAAGGAGGGCACCCACGCGAAGGTACCCCAAGTTGGGGGTGGTACAATTAACTGGTACTTAGAGCAGGAAGTGGGCAGAGAGAAACTTTAGACAACAATCCAATGGGATAGTGAAAGCAAAGCCGACTGGACAAAAAAAAAAACCCTAAGGAACACTGAAACTGTAGTTTCAGACACTAAGCATGTCTTCCTCTGCTTCCTTAACAAAACCCAGGAGCCTGATGTTGGTTGCAACCACCATGCAAGCCCTAAGCTCCTGTGAAATGATCTGCTCGATAAATAACGGGCTCCTACGCAGCAGCACCTTCGGAGTGACTGAGCAGAACTCACAATGGAGGTGGCTGAAAGGTGCCACTCACTCAAGGCCCATGTCAGGCAGATTCTGCCTCCTGTCTCCTCCAAAAGGCCCTTCCACCAAGACCTGACTTAACACTCTGGGCTCCTTCCTTGCCTCAACTTGCACACACCTTCTGGGCACTAGACCACAGCTGTCCTTAAGACTAACAGCTTCCAAGGGTCCTGGATTTTGTACCACTTGCAAAAGCTCCACTTCACACATGCTTTTGACAAAACAGAGGGTATTATGTCAAGGGAGGACACCAGAACACTGGCCCAGAATGTGTGCTCTTTTCATGAGGAGTTTATTTGCATGACTTCTGCAAAGAGAAGAGTATAAAATGTAGCATGGTTTACAAGTGGTAAGAGGTGAAACTACGGCTCCAATTCTCCTCCCCTACAGACACACACACATCTCATATGTAAACAGCCAGTGTGATTTTCAGTTTCCACTGAGACAAACTAATTCTGGCAGATCATCAGAAGAGTATGGTTTCAAATGCAAATACGTAGGTGTATTTTTATTTATACGGCCGCTGGAACTTTTTTAGTCCCCAAACTTTTAAACTGGCTATTTGCACAACTGATTTTTCTGCTTATGTGAAATAGCAGGCACATGTTCAGCTCTACCTCTTTTTAATTATAAGCATAAAAAAAGATCAAAAGACTAATTTGAGAAATACTTAGTAGCCTTTGATATGGACAAGGAAAATCTTAAGACTTTTGTCAAGAAAGACAAAGAACACTGACAAGCGATTATCCCTCTGTGTTGCTGAAAGACTTGTTTGCAGACAAAATTGAACAAAACCTCCGAAATAACATCACAGATAAGCCCCAGAGGATGTTTATTTTGCCTGAAGCAAAAAGATGATGATGTGTGCCAGCACCAGCATATCAGGGGGATCTTCCTGTGACAGCACATCTGTGTAACTCTAGCCTGCTTGAAGCAAGAGGACAAAGGAACGGCAGTACTCCAGGTGGAACCAGATACATTTAACCTGCGACAGAAATGTCACACAGTGCACAAGGGGGGATGCTGCAATGTTAAGAGAGCAGTAAACAAACCTATTCAAGCCTATCCAGCAATGATAAAAACAGTGAATTTGTAATCCCAACTGTTAAAGGCAGAGAAGGAAAAAACTGGGAGACAGCATGTCATGGCTGTGAACAAAGAAGGAACAAATAAGCTATGTCCTCAGGAATGGAAGGGCTCATTAAAATCTTACCTGTGTGATCTAGGACAGGGCTGTTGGCACCACAGGTTTGGTACAGTGAAGCAAGGTCCTTTGGAATGTACGTTTTAAAGATATTTAAAATGTCCAAATGTTTCTCATGCCCATCTAATCCCAGATCCTGTTTGCTGGAGTGTAAAGCCGGAGGAACTCCCACAGCACCAGGCTGAGGCTGCAGCACCGGACTGGCTCGCGCTACTGCTGTGCAGTTCGCCAATGTCCTGATCTCATTCCCAGCCTTCATGTGAGGCTCCCTCTGAGGCACGGACGGCTCTTCATGTTTAGGGTACTGCTCGCTCTTACACAGGGGATGGTACTGCAGCGGGGGGCTGTATTTGGCCTTCGTGGAGTCGGATGCACAGTGCTTACCTGGAGAGGCAAAAGGACTTCCTTGGGGAACCACATACTTTTCCACTTGCTTACTGTTGGTGGGCTGCGTGCTAGGCCTGGATATGACTGTCTGAGTAGGTGTTGCGCTTCTGCCGTAGGTTCCCATTTGCGTGAGTTTGGAATTTGCTTCGTATTTGCTTTTTTGTTGGGCTGCTATGCTGTACTGCTCCTGGGAATGGTTTAACTTGGGCTGTCTGTACCCATCCAGGCCTGACACACGTGAAGCACAGTGGCCGAGCGCGTGACTGTCCTTTGAGGGATGCGCACTCCCGGATTTTGCAGCCATGCCGACAGAAAGGGAGCTGGGTTTGGAACCTGGCAACGCACTTGGCACTTGAGTACGTGTAAATCTGGCAATGGGCAAAGGCTGGCACTCCTTACCACCGAGAACAGGAGGGGGGCCGGTGCGCCCGCTCCTCGCCAGAAAGACCAGGTTGGTTTTAATACTCTTGAATCCGTTTTGTTGAACCCACGGGGGTACCATCGAGTTACAGCTGATTTTGTGCAAAATTCTTTTGTGCATCCACAGGACTTCAGGGTAGTAGGTCTTGTGACTGCAGAAAGGACATGGGTAGACAATTAAAGCAGCCTGCAAGGATGTATTCAGATATTTATTGCATGAATTATCCCTTGTTGATTTTTCACTCAAATCGAGTGGAGCTACCTCTAGAGCTTCAGCACCTTTTTCTATCAGAGGATGCTCCCTGTGCAAGTCTAGCAAATTTTCTCTAGAACGACTAGCCTGCACTTCAAGTGACGTTTTCAAGTCCATGACCATGTCTAAAGATGTCTGGCCCACACCCGAAGGAAAGCTAGCAATGTGACTGGAGCAAGGAAGCCCTTGGCTGTGATGAAATACTGGCATCTTTATGTCTGCAGGACCTTGGTATTTTGAAAAGGGTTCCTTGATGACACTCTCCAGTGCTGAGACCAGAGCAGGAATCTCTGGTTTAGATTCCCTGGCTTCATTCTCTCTGGCGTGGCGGCCTCCCAGCTTTGGGAGTTCATCCAACTGAGATGTTATCATTGGGGTTTCCTCTTCAGGGAAGTTGCAGTGGTATGGCTTTCCATCTGAATGGGAGAAACAAAAAAAACCATCATTGTCATTTTACACAGAAAGGAGCCCAAAAGACAAAGAAGAATTCAAGATCAGAAGAGGACAAACTTTGGTATTACTATGGTAATGATGTGCTACAGACCCAATGTACTCTATGAGCAAGAAAATCTTGAAATAAGACACAACAGTTCGATTTACTTTTAAAGATGACTGCGTAGTCTGGATAAACTCTCTAGTACTGCGTGTTCATGACATTTTGAAGAAAAAACAATTCAATAACATACCCATGTTAAAATTCTGGGACTGTGAGAAAAATAAACAAATCTGCAACCATTTAATGCTTTAACAAAAGCAAAGATAATGGAGCCAGATAAAACTGACCTAGTTAAAGGTCTGTCAGCGCTTCCATTACAAGCCCCTATTTTCAAAGGGTTTATAACTCAGCAATAAAAATTGGCTCCACATGGAAACCAACCATATAAGCAGGTATAGCATACAGAATAAATTGACCACTTAAGGGAGACTTTTGCAGTGGCCAAGTATAAAAGATGAGTTATAGAGGATGTAAATTTTGATTTTTCTGTCCTTTAGTTTAAAGCAGATATTTTTCTTCTGGTTTCTTTATTTATATTTTTTTTAGTAACATACATTTATGTTTGAGTCAAACTTTAGGAAAACTTTGTGACTGCTCAATCCATAGGAAGATAAGAATCCAACATTTCAGCCATTTAGATTACAGAATTCAAAACACACTTTTGATTTTCCTCATCTTCTTTTTCACTTCTCAGCTCTCCAGAGTAAATTTATCCACCTAACATATGTCCTGGAAAGGGAGCATACTGGCCAGTAATTAAAACTGTTGAGGGTAAAAGAGAAGAGCAGGAACTGTTTTGCTGGGAGGGTGGCTACATCTGTCTGCTCTCCCGATGCTGACCTCTGAGAGCCACTGATGAAGCCAATGAATCCCTTTAAATCAGTTCACAGATCAATTCCACAGAGATTTTCATCACAGCAGTAATGCTTACTGCACTGAATCCATTTAGCATGTAACTGAATTGAATCATCTGACAAACTTTCAGTTTCAATTAACACGCAGTTAATGAGCCACTGCCAGGCAAGTATAAGGAGAGCGTGCTCCATCTAAAATGCCACCAGTCCAAAGTGATCACACATCCACAGGAGGGGTGAGAAGGGGAAAGGAGTGAACTGCTCTAGAGCTGCACATCTCTCACATCAGCTCAGAAAAGCCAGCCCTTCAGAGAAGCAAGCGCCTTTCGTTAGTGCAGGGCACTGCCACGGGCATTATTCTGCAATGGAAGAGCCATGCTGCTGGCTGGAGCTGCTCTGCACATAAAGCCTACTCAGCCTCACCTTCAATTCAAGCAAAAACATTCTTAAGCTTTTGTTTAATTCGAGGTAATTAGGTTAAAAATAACCCATAGGTTTGCAGCCTCGCAGGGCTGAATGCTCACTCTGCTAAGATCATTTTCCTTTCGAACTCTCCAAGGGGGTATATTCAGGGGGAAAAAAATCCCCACAACCCAGAAACTTGTTTTTCCCGGGTTGCAGGCGACAAGGTTTTGGGAAAGCACATGCCCAGCACCACTAGCCAAATTTACAGTTTGAAACAAAGACACTGCATGCAGCAGTGAAATCTGACACTGCGCATCTGCGTTGTTTTCAAAGTGTATCTGTCAAAGCTCAAAATACTAGTGCTCTTAAATAAGATTTTAAGGCTTCTCTTTATGATCACAAGGACTGGCTGCTTTGATCATTGTAGTAAATAATAAAGCAAAGCAAAACCAAATCCTTTGGTTGCAGCAGTACTCAGTGGAGAGCGAACAGACCTGCTTGCTGTACTGGGCAGAGGAGGGAGGTGGGAAACCACTGCCAGCCCCATTCCAGGGACTACACAGCTGGGAGGCTCTTGGTGCACCTCTGCAGTTGTGATGAAGTGGGCCATCAACAGTATAATATCTGCAAGTCCCAGGTTGCTCTGAGTACCACAGACATTCCTGCATACTTTCTTGCTGTGTCAAAATCTATGTACCAAGCTCTTTCAGCAAGGAGGACAAGTCAGACTGTGGGAGGTGGCACATCTCAGATCCGGCCTTGGCCTTTAGGTCTGGACTGTTCAGTTTAGGTCTGCACCTGAGGAGGGGGGGAGGAGGAGAAAGCAGAGAGACAGCCCACAGTCCCATGTGTCCCACATAAATCCTGGGACTGCAAATTTAGAGGTGGATGCAGGCCTTTTTGCCCTATTTCCTAGTGCATCCATCTATGAAAAAGGGATTTTTTCAGGTGGAAAATGTAACACAGAGCAGGAAAATGATGAAGATGTTTCTGAGGTGTATAGGCCTGCAGTTGCCCCAATGCTGTCAGTGCATTAGATGAAAATTTGTAAGGCTATTACTAAACACAACCATAAGCTTCTAACACCTCTTCATAGTGTCTTGCTAGACTCAATTCCTCGGATGTCTCACAAGAACAGTAATGAACATACCAGGAAGAATTTTAAAGGTTAGATCAGGAGGCTCAATAGCAGTGTTTGTGTTAACTGCTTTTTTTAAAGCTGTACTAAAAAAAAAAAAAAAAAAAAAGACAAGAGAACAACAACAAATGAATGAACAAACAAAAACCCAAACAAACATAAAAAACCCACATCCATACCCTACTTCCCAAGATTTGGACAGAAGAAATTTTCACCTGCAAGCCAACTCGGACTTCCTTATCAGTACAAAGCACAGGCTATGCTCTTCCCTATTCCCATCCTGCCCTCCACCAGGGATCCAACACTACAGTTCTCAACACCCAGACTGCCTTGTGCCATCCTTCCCACCACAGCAGGTGGTCCAGGCCAGGCAGCAAGCAGGTAACAAGTGCCAGGTGGAAAAGGGAATGCAGGCAAGAGCATGGGAAGATGGTAAGCATACTCAAAAATATAGGTAAAGTCTTTTTAGAAAAATAGATTAAATTTATTTCTGCCTGCTCCCAGCTACTTGCCCCAGCTGAAACGGGGTACTAATAATTCTTTTAAGTCACTGGTATAAAATATTGTTCTAACCAGCCCAGTGCAGGCATTACTGTCACCAGAAACTTTTGAAATTTTATTATGGCCAGGTCAAAGCAAAAAGCCATGAATGAGATGCCTTTTGCTTGATCTCCATGGACTATAACTCATATTCCAAATTGACATGGCTAAGCATGCTCTTGCTTTTATCCTACAGTCTCCATCATCTCCTTATATTTTGTCTCAATTCCTTTGTTTCTTACCCAAAACAGGTGTTTTTATCTCTTGTACTTTAGAGTGAGAAAGGTCCTTTTACTACAGGAGAAGAGTTACAAGTTTTCTGCATCACAGATACCTGGGCAACAGCTAAAGCAGAGGAATTTTCCAAGGTGCCTTGCTAGGAGGTGGCTGCTGATGCCACCACCAGTTTCACTGCAGCTTCAAGTATCAACAGCATCACAGGCCACAGGGAAAGCAAAGCAGGAGAGTGCAAAACAACTATATGAAAACCATGGTCTAGAAACACAAGAATATTCAGGGATGTGTGCAGTTCCTCAGAAATACACCTAATGCCCTCACCCGGTTACTCACACACAGATTAAAGCAATTCCCCTTCTCCCCACACACACATATCCCTCTTCTCTCTTTCTCCCCCTCACATGCATAAACTCCACTTGTTTTCTTCCCAGCACTGTTTCTCCACAAAACAGAACTTCAGAATGGGCTGCACAGCTGTTTTAATTCATGAGGCTTCCTATAAAGTAAACCAGGCTACAAGGCTGAGGACAATGAAATCATGATTTCTATTCAGAAGAGCAGAACTGGCTAGAAATTGGCCCCTTTTCTGGCTAGTGTTACAGCACTAGGAGTCTGAGGAAAAGGAGCAGATGTGGTGTGTTTGATTTTCAGTAAACATTTGATAGTGATTTGCACTTTGAGATGAATACTGTGGCTTGATTTGAAAACCAACTGCAAATAAATCATGATAAAAGCAAAGGATAACAAGGGAAGAAGCTGCAATATTGCAAAGACCTGTATTAGGTTCTATTTCACTTGGTATTTTCTTTAATGTTCCAGACGAGATTCTATACAGCGTGCTAACTTAAATCTCCAGGAAATACCACATTTGGAGGAGCTGCAAAAATAATGGGGACAAGGAAATAATGCACAGGGACTCAGAGAGAATAGAAACGCAGTCTGAAAATAATCAAATGAGATTCATTCTGGGGAAGAAAAGCAGGCTAAGACAAGTGAAGGGAAATGATCCCAAAAAATCCATGCAGTGGGAAGCCAAAATCTGGGAAGAAGCAATGTTGGGAAAAATAACTGATGTTACAACAGACAGCAAGTTAAATATGAGTGCACTAGATGAAGTTCTTCAGCTTAGCTTTCAGAGACAAAAGCACACATTATAAAAACAAAAATCAAACTATCCCTCTGAAGAAGACACAATGGCCATGCAGGTCACACTGGGTTTTGAACAGAGAAAATATATTAAAAACATATATGAAAAAAAACCTATATAAATATATACACACCATAATAATAGGCACTATGCAAAAGCCCACAGTAAGCATAATACAGTGGGACCCAGAAGGGGAAAAAAGGCAAAAAGCAGTTTTGCCACAGAAAATTCAGGTCTTTTATTCTGTGAAAGGAAGTTTCAACAAAAACAGTCCATGCCCCTAGAATATCTGTGCAGATCTGCAAATACAGGTAAGTCAGAAGGAGTTCAGAGAACTGCCACAGAAAAGTAACCCCCCCCAGAAAATAAAGTTTCCCCACATAGCTGAGGGAAGACAGAAGGATGACAGGCCAACGTCTGCAGCCTCCCCAGGAGTTCAAGCTCCAAAAGAATTATGTCATCCTGAGCACTGGAGTCTATCAACAACAATCAGATACATTTGCACGCAGAAAAACCCACGATTAACAGAAATACAGAAATTTAAAAAAAATAAAAATACATATTTGCAGCTCAAGGAATAAATGCCAAGGGAAGAAACAAAACACCACTTGGACTGTAAAACCTGCACGGACAAAAACATGGACTATCAACACATAAAAATCCACCTTTTTCACAGGGAGGCAGAAAGCATGAGTTACTCCTCCCCTTCGCTCTCTCAGCACAGCAAAGCAAAACCCCACATTAGCCAGTATCCACACACTGCAACTGTTTCACAGACCAAAAAACTAGCCTTCCTTTCATATTAATTCCAGACACAGCTTAAGAAAGGACTCTTGGAGCATTCAACAGTGAGCCCATGACACTCCTTCTCAGCAGGTTTATCCTCTGAGCCTAGCTCAGCTGTGCAGAGAGACCTGGTGTCTGTTATTCAGAGGAGGATTTGTCTTTGCTGAGCCATGCCCCCTTTTCTAGCTGCCTGTGGGTCAAGTTTTTATACTCCACACGCTGCCCACCACTTCCCCTGCTTTCTGATCCAGTTTTGCCACTGAGGATCGCACGTGGTGGCAACGTGGGCATGAGGTGCGAGCCAACTCCTACAAAACCTCTTAGGTTTTCTTACAGCACAAGGCCACGTGCCACAATGACATACTGGGAAGATAAAGTTATGCTGCTTTGATAGGAGATGCAGCTTCTCCTCTGCAAAGCTCCTCTTGCTTTACATGCTGTTAGATGTTTTGAGGGGCTCCTACATGAGCTCCCCAACAATTCAGAGAAAGATCACAGACTAGACTGGAGCACTCAGCACCACAGGGTGGGGTAGGGTAGCAGCTAAGAAGGTGATACTGAGAGTAGAAAAGCACACAAACAGCTAATATCCCTGCTTTCTCTCCAATAAATTTTAGAATTGACGGTGAGTGGTTTTGGCTGAGGTCTGAGGTTTTTAACAGGGCAGAAGCCCAGCATAGCTCTTGATGCTGGCTGACACAGATGGTTTGTCAGTCAGACAGCACACCCTGTCCCACAGAGGTTTCCCTTCAGCTACACAAGGGGGAAAGAGAGTAATGCTGTCCCACACCACAGGCTAGGAGCACATGGAAAGCAAGTCCCAGGTGCCCTGAGAAGTCCTGTCTTCATCTGGTCATGAGAAAGATGCTTCTGGTTTGTACTGCACTGGTTTCTTTTTATTACTTCAGAGTACTTTTTTCTCTTATTTTTTGTTGTGGCTAGTTGTTGGAGAATTAGTTTTGTAGTTCCACAACATCAGCTATACCATTTCTAGCAACCCTGTACATCCTTAGCAAATAAACCCAGGCCAAGCAGAAGCAGCAGCCCTTTGGGACAGTTTGCAGTGTCTCCCCATTCTCCTTTTCTATATCTAAATTTTAATGATTTCCCACTGACTTTTTAAATTCAGAGCCAGTAATTTCAAGCAAAGCATCCTGATGGGAACTCTTTTCTTTCTATGAAGTATTTATTGGGGAAGGATGATGACTATGAAAACCCATGATGTCACAAGTAGAGAGGTAAGAACTGCTACTTTGTTCTGGTTTTCTTGGGGGGGTATTTTTTTTTTTAGTGTAAATAGTTTCTTTGTCTTATACCTCCTATTATTAATATTGTTTTTGTTTATGTTTGGTTTTTTATCTCATTTCTGTTTCCAGTAAATTGCTCATTTCAGTCTGTGATTTTTTGCTTTTGTGCTTACAATATGAGGGAGAGGAAGAAGTGACCAGCAGCAGCATGATGTTAGTGGGAGCTCCAAACTGAAGAATAATATTTCTAAAGCACAACAGGCGCCCTAGAGTAACAAAATTTAACATTTTTTTCACCATTTACTTCCCAAACAGTACTACTGCTGTTGCCACAATGATTATATGATAATGGTTGGTGTCTTTAATTAATTTTTTTTATGACCAAGTTATTTTTCAGCTAATTTTTCTCTTTTTTTTTTTTTTCAGGCTTCTCTTTATAGAACAACAATGTACTGATTTATTTCAAAATCCCTCCTCCTTCATTTCACTAATTTTACCCTCTGCGATTTCTCACTTTAGCTGCAAGTTACTTTTTACCCTCGCTGTCAAATGCATTGTCCTGCCAAACCTGAAGAGTGCAAACAGCTGAAGGACCCCGTTGCATTGCTCATCTCCTTTCCCCTGCAGAACTGGGGGATGCTGCAAGGGACAAAAGCAGGACAGGCCAGCCTACCCCACCACTTCCAATGCTTCCCAGTCTCCATTTGACTAATCTCTCCAGCGTTGTCCAGTAGGACACCTGCTGCTTATGAAAACAAAACCCACTGAGCTCTTACAATCCAGACAGCAAAAAACGTGAATAGGAGACCATCAGACTTAATAAAGTCTGTTCAGTTCTGGACTACACATGTTGAGTCTTCTGAATTATTTTAGATTATTAGTGTTAGTAACATCAGAAATACTGCATTGGCTTTGCATTTCAGAAAAAATCTGAAATGTCACCAAAGTGAGTGGAAAAAAGCACAAAAATTTTACTTGATTACATTTGAAATTTAACCTTTTAAGATGAGTGAAATCTGAGTCTGAGAACAGTAACAGTACAGCACACAAAAGACTCCTCTCTACAAGGTATTCCCTAGCTCAGTAAAATTACAAATTCCTCCACACAGCAGAAATGCTTTAGAGTTATGTCACACTTCAAGACCACTTTTTTTTTTCCCTAAAGAAAAGGGAGGTCTGAAAGCATCCTCACAGCTACAGATGCAAATGCCAACAAGGTTATTGGAATTTCAAGCATAATCAAGAGAATAGGCACCAACAAAGTAACTAAAAAACTAGGCTGGAAAGGGTATCAGGTCCAGAATCTCTCCAACTGAAGTACTCATTGTTAGGTACTGGAAAAACAAGCCTGAAAGTTCACAGTGAACTTTTTCTTTCCAGCTACAATGTTTTCTTTAAGACTATTTGGCTTTGTTGCTATCTAAGGGACTGATGCTACAAGGCTCTCAAACATCAAGTGGCTGAACCAGCAGCTCTATGTGCAAATTACTCCAATATCTCTTGCACAGTACCTTTTCATCACCCTCAGCTTTGCAGCAGTGCACATCAGGTGCAGAAAGCTTTGTAGTGAACCCCAAAGACAAGCCCTCTTCTAGGGCAGATGCTTTGGGATCGGTCGCCCAGGTATCAGCCCTTCCAGACGCAACACAGACATGGGGCTTATGGAAGGAAAGCATCCACAGCAGGGCACTTAATGAAGTGACAGTGCAAATGTGGGGAAAATGGCTGCTGCTGGCAGTGTGCCACAGACACGACATTTTCAGTGTTCGTCACATTTCTCTGCACCTCCTCAGCGACATTTTTTGGTAAGTCATTCAACACATGGTACACAGGAATTCTGTGCAGTGGCAGAGCTAAAGTGAGTGGCAGAGCTAGTCGTGACTTACCAGTCCTTTCATCCATGTACTCCTCACAGAGGTCTGTGAGCATTTTCTCTGCCCAGCAGCAGGCAAAAAGCCCCACAAAACAACACGTACTTATCTTCAGGTGAAGCTGTAGCTCCTGCTATCACAGCCTAAGTGCCTTTCTCACCCTCCACGCATATTATATCAACCCAAGGGTAGTGAGGACTTCACTGGGGGGCTTTCACTCTTTGAGAATGAAGTTTGTCTTTTATCTAGAGCTGAGGGCAGGGGACACTGGTCTGACCAGTTCTAAGAAGTAAGGCTGCAACTAACACATCTAATCCCCATCCTGATGCCACATCCTGCTCTCATCCCAGGCACAGCCCCTTCTAGGACTTGGGACCGGACTTTCCCGCTCATGGCCCACAGCCCCTCCTTGCCCTCTTCAAGGAGCTTCAAGAGCATCCTGATGTCTTCCTATCTCACAGAGAGGTGTTTCAACTACATTCTGGATCCTGGAAAAAGGTGAAGGAATGGTAAGTACTTACCTAAAAATTGTGGGTAAAATAAAGGGCCAGAGAAATACATACACAAAACCAATACAAAGACATTTGAGGGCACTGCTTGCCAAAATGGAACTGTACAATTTGGCATTGCCTTAAACGTTGCTGCTCATAATACACTTAAAGAAAATTATGGGATATAAAACCCCTGGAAAGCTCTGCAAAATTAGGAAGCGATTAGGCCAGATGATACCAATTTGACTCTTAACACAGCTCTGTCGTAATTTCAGAGTTAACAGCAGTACAGTAGAACTGCTCCAAAACCTAGGCAGAATACCACCAGTATGCTCTGTAGCTGCTGCACATTTCTCTGTGTGTGGCCCTGCCTGTGAAGTTTGGTTCAGGTAGATGGGGTGAAAAAGAAAAGTCTAAGACCATTAACACAGCAGGTTACATAATTAAATTTGAGAGAGTTGGGTTTGGGCAAGGGCTGCTGTGGGTTTTGTGGGTATTGGTTCTTTTCTCTTAATTTAAGGCTCAGGAAGAGAAGCACAATTGGCTTTGATGCATCAAAAATACTTGCACAGGAGATGGAAAATCATGACTCGGATTTTTTTAAGCAAGTGGCAGCTTGCCTGTACAATCCCTCCAAACATAGATTCAAACAGTTGTAAATCTTCTTGGAGACTTTTCCTTTCATTCCAACAGTCAGATTTGCCACAATGTCTGCTCCACAGCATCCTCTTGACCACCACCTGTTCATCTTCCTTCAAGTGCATTAAGGAGGAAAGCTTTCCAGGCCAGGACTGCGGACTGGCAGCCGTCCCATACAGCTTAACATTCCTCATCCAATATTTCATTTCTCCCATCATTTGTTAAGCACGGGTAGCGTACTGCCATACATCATAAAGCCCTTTACTACAGCTACTCAATCTAAAAACAGAGGGTACAGCTGTGCTGTCAGCCAGCATTCTGCAGAAATACCTCAGCTACAGCCGGCAAGCCCAGCGTGGTAACAGAGGCAGCAGCCACAGAAATCAGGAGCTCTGCATGACCTAATTTACCTTGTTTCTCCTGCTGAAGGCCACGCTACCATAGCTGGTGACTCTGCTAACAGACTTAAGGCAGTTGGGAATCTCTACTGTACACGTCCATCACACAAAATACAGGAACACACGACAGAAAGGGGAACTTAGACCTTAAGTATTACACAGATTTAAAGATTTGATAGCTACACAGTGCTTGGACAGAAAATACACTTTCTTGGGCTTATTATTTTTCTGCCTTTCAGAGGAAAGAGGACTTTAAAAAGATAATGGAATGAAATAGGGTTGGAATAGGGCAAGAAGTACCTACAATCAAACCCAAGACATAGTCTGGACAGAACTATGATTCTTTGACCACCACTGGAAACTGGATGCCCTTGGTGAGGTGTGAAACTGCTGGATCACAATTAGCACCATTATGTGGTGCTGCAAACACATGGCAGGAGAGACGAGGAACCAAGCTCTGCAGAGTTTCCTCAAGGTAGAAAAAGGACCTATGCTACTGAAAGATCAAGAGCTGATTTGAAAAGCTCAGCTCTGGATGGACCAAAGGGAACGAAGGCTCCCGAGGAGGATGTGACTGTAGGCACAAGGGCAGCCTTGGCTACTCAGCCAAAGCCACTGACTCAGTGCCCACTGCAGCTGAATTGCACCAGAGGCACTGTACGTGTGACACAAGCTGCAGCCCAGAGCCAAAGGTCTCAAGAGAAAAGGCTGGAGGTGCCAGACCCAGCTTGCCTGTAGCCGCCTCTGGCTTGGCACTGGCAGTGTTTGCCCCTTTTGACTGCACAGGACAGGGGTATTTGCAGGTTGGTTAATTGCTACAAAAGCACCTTCCCCTTCCCCTTCCTTCCACGACCCTCCCTTGGGGTAGCAAGGACAATGGAAGGTACTTCCGGAGAAGTAAATGGTCTTTCAGACCTGGCCTGGAACAACTCCCTGACAGCCTTATGCAGACCACTGAAGACATCAGCCATTTACTGGCAACTTCCATAATCCCCTTGAAGGGCTGACAGACAAAGCAGGCTGGAATCTAGTACCACCACACAGCAGCAGAAAGGGCAGCTGTCTGCAGCAAAATGTGCTCTGAAAGGGATTTGGAGCTCTAGCATTTTTCCTGACTCCATTCCCTTTATCCTGAGGGTTAAATCTGAGAGCTCACAAGAACACCAGAGCTCTGGGTTCACTTACATTATTCCTTTTAAAGTCTTACTATTCTGAAAAAATGAGTAAAGGCAAAAATAACTTTCAGGATGTCATTTAAAAAACAAAACAAATATATACCAATGTCTATTAAACTCTGAGGAGAGGGGACAGAGGAAGTCCTCTGTTTGGGAAAGAAGTCACATGAGAATCATCCCAGGGTGCATCATGTAACTCAAAAAGGTCAGGAGACAAGGGTCTCAAAGATGTCTTGAAAAAAAGAAGAACCAGCTGTAGACTTGTTTTAATGAATCTTTCAAATAATAGAAACTTTGTTATGCTGAAAGATGATGGGGAAGACAAAGCAAATCCATTTGAAAAGTGGCAATAGAAACACATCACTTAAAATAAGCTTCAGAGACAATGAAACAGTAATTCTGCACCTGTGAGCCATGATTATTTATATCACCACCTCATTTTAATAACAGCTGGGTGAAAATGCTAAAATATTATTAAATCTGAAACTAACTACTGCATCTAGCACACAGGAAGCTTCTCCACTTTTTCCAATTAGCACCAAGGCTTAAGCGTTAAAAGCAGCAGAAACAAAAGAAATGCTGAAAAACACTGCCACAGGCTGGCTTAAATTGGAATTTCTCCTTCTCAAAAGGATTAAAAACAGAAAACCCAGCAACCAAATACACACATTCAGAAGGGCAGGAAAGTACTTCAGATTTATTTCCTTCTCCCAGCATTCGTTTTATTGCATTCCTTACAAGTGAGCAGGTAAGTCTATGTAAGGGCCACTTAAAAACTTGGTTTGATAAAAAAGAATTTCTACACATGTACCTGCAGCATTCTGCAGCACCACTCTGGGTGAGAGGCTCCCTCAACCTTGCTGGCATCTCTCACCTCCATATTGAGAGCAAGCCCCAGGAACGAGCCCTGGGCCTGCCACGGGATTAACAGAGGAAGATTTTAAAATGTCAATGATCAGTTATTTATGAGGTGTCCTTAAACAGAAAGATGTCTGACGTTTCAGCACAGAGCTTGTCTGCTCAGACATGCAGACCTGGCAGCATGGAAAAGCATCTCACTGGGAACAAGGAATAAGTGCACCAGCTCCTGGGCAAGGGCTGTGGCATGTATTTTTGTAGGAAGCAGTGTATTTTTGTAGGAAGCGGTACTGACACCTCTCCTCTTGAGGAGTTTAAGTGTTAATTATTCCCCGGTGTTAAGGACTTACAGGGACCTGATTTTTTGGAAGCTCAGGAAGGCCATCTGCTTTCCCAGCAGCACACAATAGGTGAGAACAACTCTGCTGGGGAGTGGATGCACTGGGGAGGGATGAGGGGAAGTGAGGTAACCAAACCACCCTCACCCCACTGCCCCAAACGTGCATCAATTGCAGGGTCTGTTTTTATACACATAACATTCCACGGGGGGAAAAAAAAAAAAAAGATTAAGTAACTAATAAAGAAAGAGTTCCTTGGATCTCCAATATGACTTCCTTATCATATACCCACAGCCTTCTGTTACAAATGGCAGGACACCACCCATCCCAACCACAGCTGGCCCCTTAAGACTGCTACTAGACAGAAATAAAACTTGTCTACAGAAGAATGGGCTTAAGCAATCAATCTGGGTAATTCAGATTCATAAATAATAGAAAATCATACCGAAAAACAGATGTTTGCCCAGATACTTACTAAGAGTGTGCGTCTCTGTGTGTGCGCGTGTGCGCGCTCGTCTTCCCAGGATCACCACATAAAGAAGTACTTAGCACCACAACTCTGACAAAATGCAGATTAAGCCAACGCCGCAAAAATTAAAATGTTTTGAAAACCCTTCTCAAAGTCAGACTAACTTAAAATCTATTAAGAGACATCTAATCCGCAACTTAATCCACCCGCACACCTGACCACACACAAGATCCAGGTGATAACTAGTCCTTATGTACAGACATCGATCACACCGAGCCAATTTCAGCTTCAGTTCCCTAATCAAAAGGAACACACAGCCTCTGGAGGGACTTCAGGCTGTTCTGAGGGAGGTTCCATAGCAAACACAGCACCCATCCCTGGAGTTCAGCCACGCGCTCTCGGCACTGCGGAGCTCACACTGGCACCTTCACCTGCACACAGGTAAAGTGCTCGGCTGAAACCCCAGCCCAGGGACTGACTGCCATGTGCAGCACGTTCAGCCTTCTCCTGCCACCAAGGCACCCACCGCAGCTCCCCAGGAGCCCAGGCACATCCATTTGTACAGGACATCGCCCTGCAAGACAGCTCTGGTATTTTCACTGTCACTACGGGCGCGGTCGCTTTTCCTGCTCGCCGATGTCAGCCCCTGGCTCGGCAGCAAGCAGGCACCGGGCAGCTGCGGGTTGCTGAGCAGGAGAGCAGGCCGGGCAAGAGAAGGAGGAAAGGAGGAGGAGGAGCGGGAGGAAGCGCGGGGAGGTGCTGGTGCTGGCCGTGGCCGCCAGGTGGCGCCGCCGCCCAGCGGATGGTGCCGGTGCCGCTTCCCAAAGGCAGCGCCGCCGCCTCCGGGGTCTCCAGCTGGGACCCGGTCCGGATGCTGCCCGAGTCCCGCTCCAAACCCTACCACGGCCCAACAACCCCCACACAAATAAACAGCAAACAAACAAGAACAGGAAAAATGAAAAAAAAAAAAAAAAAAAAGAACAAAAATCCCCTGCCCGTCCATAACCAGATTCATTCCAAGTCATTCCCCCTCTGTGTAATGGGGACACAAGTCCTTTGGTGACCAAGCGCAGGGCTCCGGACAGAGCTGTGGGGCAAAGTGATGCTCCGTCAAGGGGCAAACGCTCCCTGCAGGACTGAGGTGTGCTGATGACACCCAGCTCACCCTAAGTCAAACTGTCTGCCACTATCAAGAAAATACAGCTGTGGTGAGTCCAGTAACTTGGGGGGTAATTACAGAAGGACCAAGGGTTTTCCATACATTGAATTGTATTATAGAATTTTCTATATATTGAATTGGATTATAGAATTTATTTTTTTTTAACCAAAATTCTCTTTATTTAAATAGTTCCTAACAGGTTAATATAGACGACTTTGCAAGGAAGCACCATGTTTGCAGATGGTGGAAAGGCATCCATTTTAAGGGAGACAAAACCTCCAGCAGTGCTGTTCTGACTTTTGTTCACTGCCCCTACTATGTAAAAAAAATCCCTGTCAAAACAGGCCAAAGTCTGGGTGGTCAGCAGCAGGATGAGGTAATGCCAACCGCTATCCTTCTCTCCAGAGTGTCCTCCTTGATGCATGGTAATCAGTTAGCCCACATGTTCCTTTCCACAGGAAAGGATGCCTTGAACTTTCCTAGCAAAGCCACTGGGGAAAATACAGAAACACGGGAGAAGAGAATACAAAGACCTCACAAATGCAAAAACCTCTGCCTGCCAAGTGCTAATTGAGAGAACATTCTTGCCAATTAAAAAAGTGCTCTGCTAGTGGGAGAAGCTTCACTTAGAGCTAACAGGAAAGTAAACTAATAAGCAGTAACTCGCACAAGAAAACAGGGATCTGTGGAGATGGCAGACGACGTTTGCAACCAGGTCAGTTCTAAACTACTCCAGACTGCTGGTTTGTGGTTACAGGAGGGCAAATTAGGATGTTGCAACAACACATTATTAAATTCAGTATGTTCGGAGTGTGCACGTGAACAAAGACTTCAGATTTTGCCAAACGTAGCAAGGAAGACAAAGAAGTACAATATCGTGTTCTGAATTCAACTTAAGTCAAAGACCAGGAGAAGGATAACTGGAGCCAACTCTATTCTCAGGAAAGAAAAAAAAATCAATTCTTTAGAGGAAGGAGTCCTGAAATGAGGCCTAGGTTTTTTGAAGCAATGAAAGATTTTGGGTACTTGTGTTCTATGACATTAAAATATACTTTGTATGCTTCCATTCACAAGACATAGCTTCCAAAGGACAAGCACACTTCATCATGCTCTGCAGAACGTGCACACTCTCTGCACTGGGCACCCAAGTGCACTTGGGTTCTCTGGCATTTGATTTCACTTCCAGCTTATGAAACAAATAGAGCAAACCACTGACTCTTCCCTGATGCCTCACTTTTCTACTTCACTATCTGGAAAAGAAAGCAACAGCAGCCAAGTCAGAACATGCAGTTTAAGGATGTTTTGCAAAGTTTTATAAAAAGCAGCATTTCTAAAGTAAATTCTCAAAAAAAATTGACTTGGTTTAAAGATTTAAGGTTAATTCACATAATCCCTTCATTATTTCAGAAAGAAAGTTCCCTGAAAAATATAAGAGCATAAATGAGCACTGAGTTTACCAGGGACTTTCCAAGGCTCTGACATAATTTTGTGTATTTGTTGATGAAATACTGGCTTTCCCAAGCTCATTGCTGACAATTCCTCCTTCCCCTTGTCTTTTGTTTTTTCTTCTTGAAGAGCCTTTAAAGTTTTCTTTTGTCTATAATTAAGAAATTTTGCACTATGAGGTACCTCCTTTCATCTTCTTTGGGCTGTGCAAGAAGGCTTCCCATGAGAAGGGAATCCTTGGCATGGTTTCTAGATGAGCCAGGTCTGTATTTAGGGTCACAGGTGTGAAAGCCATCCTTTTCAGCAGCATACAGAGTTCAGCAGCAAGCACTTCCTGCCAACTATGAAGCTGAGTCAACTTTTCAATCTCCTCCACTAAAGGACTTTTCCCCAAAAGTTTTCTCCTTTGCCCTTGCTGTCTAAATCTTCCTGGCTCTCTTTCTGTATTTTTTAGCCTCTGGAAAAGCTCATTACTTAGGTATAATGCCTTTTACCTTTATCACAACTATAAAGATGTCTTCTGGACCTCTTTTCCCCACACCCTTTCAAGTATATTCTGAACACATCCTTCTTGCTAGTCATTTATACTCTTTCTCTGTCTTTTTGTCTTGCTTCGTTCTCTGCTTCACAAGAAAAAAAACTTAAGAGAGTGGATGATTTTGTAGTTAAAGACAACGAAAGACATTCCAAGCCACAGTTTTTGGGTTTACTACATACTTTAGTCCCATAAACAACCATGAGAAAGTTGTTCAATCCCTCTGAGATTAAAGTTCTCTATCCTCTGGAGGAGGAGCACTGCTGCTCAGAAGTGAGAGTGTCTCTGAGCTCCAACTAACTGAGAAGATTTGTCCTCTGCTCGACTCAGCTCTGCACACAGAAGGCTCTATGTTAATTTCAGTTGTGGTTCCTTCATCCCCTGCCCTGGCCACGACAGAAAACTTAATAAGCCGGTACACTTCCAGTTTTGAAGATGTAATACACTGAAAACAACCTTGCTGATCCTAACTCCTCACCACATCTAGTCCTCATCTTTTACTACAATTGAGCATTTACATCGGAGTTTGTAAACTCCTATTCCTTCTTTTGGTTATTCCTTCTTTTAAATCTAGTTAACTAGTTGGAGTGAAGCTCAGAGTAACTATGTAAGGCAAGAAAAGTCACAATCATTATGAAAAAAGGTATATTGAAAATAAACAAACAGCCCTTTACATTGTCCTTGCCTTTCTCCTTGTCCCAACATCTCTGAACCCCACTCTTTAGTTCTTCTCAGTTTTCTTTATACTTTCAGTGCACTGTATTTGCACTCAGGCAAAATTGAAAAAACTTCCTTTAGGCAGAAACTTTTCCTCAAGAAATTCATGCTCCCTTAACCTAAACATAACATTCAGACTTCAATTAAACTACTGTGAATTTCATACAGCTGAGTATTACTGGCACTTGCACTGTGCTAAATGTTTTCTTGCTGCTTAGTAGCTGGACTTCAAAGTGACATAGTTTTACCCTGGAAATCCTCTCAACAGACAAAACATAAAACTTTTAAGATTGTGAAGTACTTTCAATATTGTGATAAAGTACAATCCTCATTTTCAAACAAATCAACAGTGTAAGTGCCACAGCAGCTCTTCTGAAAATCTCTTAATTTGGTTTACCTAAAAAATGTTATTGCAGTGTCATACTCCTGCATTTATGATGAGAAGTGCCTTTAAAATGGAGATGAATTTTTTATGCATATCTTATTTTGGCTAAAAATTGATCTATTGCTACTGATAGTAAATTTAAGCTATAATGTTAAGAACACAAAACCTATATTTTTAATATAAATTGTTTCTATGTAACCTAATTATCCAGGTTACTATCTGAGTCATCTTGTTACTAGGCTGAAAAAAAAACCCCATAAAAACAAAGCAATACTTTGTCTAACATTACTGAATCACAAGAAATTAATTATTTTCTGTGGAAAGCTGTGGTTTTAGTATTATAATATCACACTGCTACAAACAATAATTTCAAAATAAGCATATTTAGATCTCAGACTCATTTTAAGTAGCTTTCATGAATTTTTTCTAACCTTCACTTTAAAATAAAGTATGAGAAATTTAATGAATGAGCTCAGTTAAAGTTGCCTCCAGATTCTGGGCTGACAGGTTCTATAATCCAAGTTGAAAGGCACAAGGAGGGGTAGTGAGGGGTTTCTCTACGCCTCTGCCAGTCTTATTAAACTCAAATCCTTGCCAATTTAGTCTTCTCCGTTCCACAGACTCTCTGTGCAAGAGATGGCTGCAGCCTCAAAATGGAGAGTCACCACTGAACAAGTCTCACCTTTCCTTTAAACTCCCTCTGAGGAGCTTCTCCATTCCCCCAAAGCTGGAAACAGACAAACAGCAGCCCCTTTTTTTACCATGGCTGTCTTGTTGCAGGTGGGTGCCATCCTACCTCTTCTAACCAAGCTCCTTCCTGCATCTAAGAGGATCTAAAAAATCCCTCACTTGATGTGGCCTGTCCTCTAAGACATGAAGACTCGGGGTGATAATGGGTCAGTACAGTCTAAAGATAGATCAGCTTGCTCTAACAGCTTAATAGCTCGTTACAGGCAGCTGTAGCACTTAATGAGGCAAAGAACAACAAACTCTGCTCCTTCGAGGTTCTGCTCCCAACTGCTGGGAGTGGCATTTGCCAACTTGGCCCAAAAAAATTAAAACTACCACACAAAAACAAAACCAAAACAAAAGAAACAAACAAAAACAGACAGAAAGCAAGAAAGAGAAAAACCATCATTTTACTACTCATCACTAAGTTAATCTCAGAGCTGATGACAGTATCTGCATATCCCAGATGCAAAGCCTGTGTCTGTGAGTGATACTGGCCAGAGATAGCATAAATCAAGTCTGCCTACTCACTCACTGAACTGGTATAAGGACAGGCTCTCCAGCAAACTGCTGGAAATGGATGCCACCTCCACCACATTTGATGATCAGTTCAAAGGGAAAACAGGAAAGCAGTTGGACTGGCAGCTCTTTTCCTTTTCCTCTGCTGAACTCCAACACCAGATTAGCAGCCTGGCAGACGGTTACAGGTCTTCACCCATTCTCAACCTACGTGTTCTATCAAGCACTGCCAAGAAAGGGCCCTGACACTACACTGCAGCCTCGGGATACATGGTTTGGATAAACGCAGAAGCTCGACCTTCTTAATTAGTTAATTCCCCAGAAGGAGTTCATTCCACGAACATCTGCTCTGCCAGGGAATGTCAAGCTTTGCTGGAAGAAGCAAAACCAGTAACAGATCCACAGCATTCATAGGGCTGACATTTTTAAATAAAACTTGCACGGCAGTTACTTTAAGGGCCTTTTTCTTTAAGCAACCTTGTCACGAATCATCTGTTTGGGACTCCAGAGGAGAACCACCTACATCACTGAGACATTGGTACTCTTGATACAGCCCATTTGCAGATTTGAAAAATCTGCAGGTTTGTATTCTGCAGGAAAGAAGTAGTAAAGGAGAGGCTACTGCAGTCATATCTAAGAAAAAAAAACAGAAAAATGCTAATACTGTTGGATCATTGCAGTCACTGGGTTCAAACATCTTTCCGTATTGAAAAGTATGATGATATTTTTGACCTGACAGGAAATCACCAAAATTTCTTCAGTGCTTCCCCTCTGAGCCAAACAAGTCAGGAATAAAAATGTATGAGCCAGTGCCCCAAGTACTCCAACGGTACTCTGAGGCTCATCAGACTGTGCTGAGCAGTGAAGCATCCCTGAAGCACTATAAAACTTCAGTTAGAACTTGTAATTCAGAAATCTCCCAGTGACCCCATTATCAGCGTAGCATAGAGAAAACAGGGCTGGTCTTGGTATATGAAGGCAATGACTATTCAGGGAGCTTTAATCAGAAGGAATTTAACTGAACAAACAGCCGTGGCTCCCAGAGAAAGGACGACTACTTTTAAAAATTGAAAGTAGCTGAGCGTATGCTCTAGAACAATAAGATAGAATTATTATACTAAAACCCTTTAATTAATGCATGCGACAGAAGCTGTGATTTTTAAACCCTAATCTCCCTGTCATTTCAGTTTTTAAGAAATAGTAAGAAGCACCCATCTGCTCAAGCTGCCACACGAGGCCCAAAGTTCTGTTCTCACACCAGTTTCATGCCGGATGTCTCAATAAATTTACTGCTTATTTACATCAGCCAAAATGGAGAAGAAAGCTGCTAATCTCCCAAGTTTGGCCTTGTGCTGAAACAAAATATATTTTGCTGTTACACAGAGCATTCTTCCCCCTAAATGCAGGAGTTTGTCTCCCCCTCCCCCCAAAAATGAAAACCCATAGGGCATTTCTAAAACCCTGACAGATGTTTAATTACAGAGGCACTAGCAGGCATTATTTTGAGAAGCTCAAGCACAGAACGACTGTATCTGACGACCAAATGGCTAAAGTGTCTGCAGTACCACTAGCGAAGCAAAAAACTCTGCTAATCCACGTTTTGCTAATTCAAACACCTAATCATTCATATGCAAGCAAAAAGCTGCCAGTAGCACAACACATCTGAATAACCATTTAATAGGAGGAATCTGTGGTGCAATCTCATGTTACCAGGGGTGTATTAGGAAATACAGCAAACAGCAGTCAGAGCTATGTTGTGAAATATCAAACCCAACTCTTACTCTCAGCATCTAAGAACAAAGTACCTTTTGTAATGCAGGTTTCTCCCCCGTTCTGCATTTATTAATTCATTAACTTCATTCATTTAAATAGGTCCTTTAGTCACTGATGTAAATGAACAGGGAACTACAGTACGCCAGTGGGCTGTGTGGCAGGAAGAGAATAGAGATGGCACTGCCTTCTCCACTGTTATTTCCAGCTGTTTCCTACAAATTCCTCACTGATTCCCTGGAATTTCTCACACTAGGTTCCAATTAAAAAACTTTGTTTTATTCGGACAGAAAATCCTAGTTAGGACTATTAAAAAAATAAACAAAACCCCAAAATCCAGTCACACACTAAAATTTCTTGGCTATGCCTCCGAATAGAGTGGAACCTGCACCATCTTTGCTGAGTCAAATTCAGTAGTGAATAATCTTCATCCTTTACCCACCCTCGGAGCTGAGCGAGGCGTACGCGCCTCGCTGTGCTGTAGAATTGTGTACAGAGCACGCAGCAACATGAAATATTGTCCTAACAGATTTAAGCATGCCTCAAAGCACATTGTTCTGACAGCGCCTGGGTCTCCGTCATCACTCTCGTAACTATCAATGATTCTGGTTAATTTTACAATCACAAGAGGTACAAGCCTCCATCTGGTTAGTCTACATATTGCTGTGGAGTTGGAATCACACTGATCAACAAAATATGTTGGCTAGTAAAGCTCTGTTAAGGTGGACTGGTGAGTGCAGAACAGCCCTGCTTTCAGCCACACTGAGGACCCCCAGCAAATACAAGGGAGCAGAGCACGAGGAGTGGTGCTCCCTGGGGAAAGGTGCCTGACACTCTAGGGCTGCTGGGGGAGGCTGGACACACGGATCAGGAGTCAGGTGTGCCAGCAGGTCTGCTTGGTAACCTAACACACCAGGTACAATCTCCTGAGTGCCTGCAATGCATAAAGCAACAGCCTGCCACAGCTCTTTCCCTGGAATGAAGCTGAAGGGAAGAGAGTTCCTGGTTTAATGCCTGTGACTGAAGCAAACTTGCGAGCACAAGTGGCAGGGTTTCCAAGCACTTCTTGTTCCCCCCTTGCTCAAACCCCAAGTACAAGAGCACCCTCACCTGCCAGGGAATCGTGGTGTAGCTGCCACTACAGAGCAAGTCACCACTATCCCTGTCATCCCTCACTAAAAAGCCCTGGCTCACAGATCTTAGGGGGTGTCAATGCATGGATCCTCACACCAAGAGCACCAAGGGCTTACATCCCTGCCAGCAGCCAAAACCAGACATCCACAGGACTGTCAGCATGGATGGAGACACTGTGGCAAGACTGCTATTTGTGCTGTAATAGCCCTTCCTCTACACAAAAGACAGCTGGAAGTGTCACCTGGCTGGCATTGTTGCATCTGCATCTGGGGTCCCCTTTCACCAGACCTACAGGGCTCAGGGGGTAACGCTGCTCTAAGCCTAACACATCTGACACAGACAACTCCGCTGGCAGAACCTGAAACGCAGAGTGCATCTAAGTCTCCTGTGAAACAGGTATTTCTTGCTTATCTTCCAATTCTGGGTTACTTCTGGATGCTGTCACAAACTACGACTGCCCTCTATCCCCTTCTGTCTTCCAGAACAGGAGCCAGCGTTGATTTCTCCCAAGTCTCACTCAACTGTATTCTTACCTTGCAATCAGGCCCCTTCTCCGAACTCCTGCTAAGCAGCATGTTTAAATGAAGAACTGTTTTTACAGGTCTTTACCTACAGCTCTTCTCAAACAAATTTGCAAAAACACAAATTACTGTGCTCATATGCAATGTACTCCACAAGCAAAGAAATTACAAATTCAGGAGCCTTTTCTCATTCTGGACTTCAGAAAACACTTCTCCAGTAAGATCCTGGGTAAACTTATTTAAATGCTCTGAAAACTTCAGCTTAAATTTGCATCTGAGGCTCATCACAGCACAGTATGTGTAATGTAGGATTATACAATGGAACTCCCTTATGCAGCAGTTAAGAAGCAAAACAACTCAACCCTTATATTGTTTTGACCTTCTTTTTGCATTAACCTACAAGGCAAACAGAAGCAGTCCATGAGCAAAGGGCAAGCAACACTTCTTTCTCTCCTTTTGTTGAGAACTCCCCTTCCCATAGCTCTACTCACTTCTACTCACCATCAGGCACAGCCCAGAATCCCCCAACCATCTTTTATTTCATTCATCTAATCCTATTTTAAATATGTACAAGAAGCCTGCTGTGATCCCACTGAAATCCTTGATGCTACAACTAGTAACCTCAAAAGGAAGAGAACTAGTCTGAAGAACATAAATATAAAAACCAGTAAATTCAGACCCTCTCCTAGCTCTGGACAGCTGGAGTTTTTAAAAACACAGTAGCTCCACAGCTTAAGCAATGAAAAACAGGTTACAGAACTCAGCAACAGGAATTAATAAAAATGACCAAGGGTCATCTGTAGTCTATCAATCACTCTATGGTTTACAGTTCATATTACAGTAGAAAGGTATGAATGTTGTCAGTGTTATACACTGGCTACTCAGATCTATCATGAATAATTGATAGAGGTCATCCATCTGAGTCCCAGCCTATTAGTCAAAACTCTAAACCTGCTGTTCATCAACAGTAGTGCACTGCAGATAAAGAATAGAGGGGCACTTACAGGGAACTATTTTCAATGATGCAAGCAGTTATAAAGGAATGCAGATGATCTGAAAACAAAAGCTGAATTTTTCGGAGACCTAAGACACTACTATTTGTGAATCAGCAAAACAGCATTTCATATATATATACCTATATACCTATTTTGTACAATTTATTGCCAAGAATAAAATCCATAAGGCAAATCTGAACTTGAGGTCTCAGTCTTAAATCTCTTAAAAGGCTGGGAAGCCTTAAGAGTGTTTGAGTTAAAGGCTGGGAAGAGCATTCACCTCACAATCCCTTAGATGTTTTGCACTGAGCATCCACTGTGTCTCATCCTGACAAAGTGACTTCGAACTAAAATCAAAGAATAAAAACCTTTGTGTAACAGACCAAAGTTTTGATGTTACTTTTAAAATGAGTAAATAATCAACAAGGAACGGCTATATTTCTGAACACACTGGGTGTTTAAGGAACTAAGACTTGCAACATGACCTACACCCTGACACAGACATTACCCGAGCAACTTACTCCATGACTCTATCAATTCTAATGGTGCAAATGGCAGCACACCTTGGAAATTTGGAGCAAGGTTAATACACCAAATAAGCATCTACTAACTAGTGCCTTGTTTGTTTACTTACAATTCACCATGACTGAACTGAAGAATCACCATGCTGACTCTCTCAGTCCATCCTGCAGGGTGCAGAACATATCATAATTTCATTTTAGCTTTAAGGTCAAGCTCACTGAGCTGCCTTTGTATGGTTTGTAAGGGCAGAATAATCCTTTACAACAGTGACACCTGAGACATGGAATAGGATTGTCTACAAACAGCAGGCCCACTTTTTAATCTTTACAACAGCAGTTCAGCAGTGGCATTTGAAACAGCCATGATATAGTTACATCCTGACAAGCAACACCCAAAATGCCTTCCTAGCTTTGCACACCCTAGGACTCAACAAAAAATTTAACATTTTTTCAAATAAATTAAGAGGCAGGTAGCCAAAGTGCAGTTTTCTCTGCAAATTTACAGATATTAGAGCCTACTTTTAATTCCCTTTGCTGAAATACAAGGCTCTGTCTAGACACCAGCCTTAAGGCACTCTCTTTGCATATAAGGCAGGTCAGGGTATACTGGAAGCATAAGGATTGTCAAAAAACCTGTTTGGGCTTTGGCAAAGTAGTAGTACATATTCTGTAGACAGCACAGTTCTTAAGCTTCTGTCTGACAGAAGCAAAAAGATGCTACAGTATTTTTGACAAACTCAAGCTTTCCTTGCCAAAAGCCATCCTGTCCCCAACTCAGCCTGTTAGGAAACCAGCCTGAAGAAGGGAAACCTCCACCTTTTCTTACCCAGAGATAAGTTTTGTTTATTTTGACTGACTCCTGAAGGCTGAGTACTTCGGACTTGCAGACTCCAAGATCAGTAATACTGGTTCTACACTGGACTTTTTACAACCTGCCACTCATCCTTTCCACCAACTCAGTGGAGCCATATTTTGACCAGAAACTAATTAACATCCTTGCCTGAACACACCAGGAGAGCCTCTTCTCTCACGCTTGCTGTAAACAGCAAAACCCAATCCCACTCCCATCTTCACTTCAAAATGTTTTTCTCACACCAAGCTCTTGTTCAACAGCTTGTGTGTAGTGGTCAGGCTGTAGACACCTTCCACATATACAGTCAGTGGCTGCTTTTGATGGGTCAGACTCTCAGCTATTGCACTCCCAAGGCTTATGAATACAGACTTCCAGGCAAGTCTGGAATTCGGTCTGAAGCACTGGTTTGGAGACAGGGCAGTTGAAGAGACTGCATAGTTTCCACTAAGAAATTTACAGCTGAATTGGCTGAGCGGTTGGTATGGAGGCAGGGTGAGGTGAAAACAAGACAGAGGGAAACAGATTTGATAGCAAACAAGTAATTCATCACTCACTTAACTCTGTTGCTTCCACATAATTTCTCAGCTAGTTAAAATGCCCATGCAATACTTGATATGGACAGGCAAATACAAACAGCAGCATTCAGCAAATCAGTTATTAAGATTAGTTTCGCCTTACAACAGCTGAGCAAAATACAAGACATTAAGCTCAAACAAACTTCATAATGTAGGAAAATAACTAACTGCATTTTAAAGAAAGCCTAGTAAAATTACTACACCATCAGAAGGGAGTAATTTATTAAGTATGTGATGATCATGTATTTCTGTTCTTTTTAGCTAGGCCTGGAGATGAAATATGAGCCTTATATGGAAAGAAGCTTTGATGACAGTCATTTATCTGGGAAAGCTTTTCCAGCCTTTTTGTTTCACACAAATGATTTGAATGTTTAAAGTACTGAAACAGTTTCATACCTAGATATTAATAAAGAGATGTTGTCTTTTCCATCTTTCATATTTTATTAAGCTTTTAGTGAAGATGTGGCTGCTGGCTTATAAGCAATTCAAAAATAATATATATACAAGCAGGCAGCCATTTTCACAGTCTGGCAAGTAACAGATTTCCATAAATAACAAAGAATACAGGGTCATGATATCAGCTGTTCAGAAATTTTAAAAAGTCATATTGCTTCTATTTTTGCAGTAACTATTTGCTGGATTATTTTTATTTATGGCTTGAAACAGAATCTAGAAATGTTTTCCCTGAACTTTATAGACACTATGCTCCTTACTGACTGGCTTTCTCTCTGCTCTTTTTCACTTGACTTCCATGCATCTGTGTCCAGTCTGAGGGCAGGGAATGGCACTGGCTCACAAGCTGGGCCTGCAAAGGTCTTTGAACCTCTGAATATGCTCCTCGTGCTTTTATATGCCCAGACTGCAGAGATATTGGTTTATTTGTTCCCATAGATGGTCAGCTGCCCTGTTACCTGGCTCTTCAGATGCAGCATTAATTGCACTGTACATCAGTTTTAGGTAATTAGACACAGCTGTATGCCTGAAAATGCTAATACACAGTGGGAAGTCCTTCTGGAAGATTTTGGTCATTAACACTTTCACAGTTCTCATATATACCATTATCTACTCCTTAATTCTCTGTTTTGATCCCTGTTTAAAGTTCTCTTTTACTTCTCCCTGGGGACTTTGCCAAGCTTTCCACTTGAAAATGATTCTGCGACATTGTGACTCTGCCTCTTTCTAATAGAAAAAAAAAAATCATATATATAATTCTGTGAAAATGGAAGCTGTGTCCTTAAAAGTTGCAAGGAAAAATAAAAATTAAAAACAAGTATTTTTGATCAGCAGAAGTTGATGAACAAGATTAGGTTGCTGTGTATTTTTGTTTTAAATGACATATGAAATAATGCATTTCACAGACTTCTTCCTCCCTAGAAAAGCTGACCATTTTTCTAGAAAAAGACAGGAAGCGCCTCTTCTGGGAAAAAAAACCCCTAAAAACAACAAACACCAAAATTGTCTCAGATCTGCTCAATTAATTTTCTTCCACAAGCATAGGTTACAAGCCATGTTACTTTAGAACCAGATTTTGACAATCTCATTACGTCATGGTTCAGGTAACTTAAAAAAAAAAAAAAATCTGTGCTACAGTTATTCATCAAAATTATGAGACTATTCTTGTTATTGCTTATCTTATAATATAAAGAAGTTGAGTCTGAGACATCTTGAAAAAATGGCTTGTTTCATTTTGCTGTATTGGGGGGGATGCAAATAAAGTGGGAAGAGATTACACTGGTGATTGTGAAAGCATAGAAACTCAACGGGCAAAAAGGCACACACAGATATAAATACAGCACAAATAAATACAGCAGAATAAAATTAAACGGGTTCATCCAGTCTGACTGCATATCTGGCATCCCAGAATCAGAGTACAGTCTTAGTTAAAGAAAATGATCAAGCAACTTCTTCTTTGTTTTCAGGAGTTCAGACAGAAGAACACTGTAAGAAGAGCAGTGATAACATGCTAACCCCAGAAATTAGAGAAGTGTATATTGCTTTAATTTTGATTCATGAGCAAGGATTTCTTTTCTTCCCTTTTTTCCCCTAACTGCCACTAACTGTATTTCTGCTGTTCTGCTTCAAGGGAGCACCAAGCTACTAGGGGATTTCCTAAGTGGGATTACCCTGTTTCTTCAGTTCCTGCTGGCTGCTTACAGAAGGCACCTGCGACAACTTAACCAAGCTGGCTGTCAACGACCTGCAACCAAACACGAAGATTTAAGCTCTCTCAGAAACAAAGCACATGGATGAAACGTAACCTCAGGGTGGGATTTCTTCTCTTGGCTGAAATCAGTAAGGACTTCTAAGTCCTAAGGAAGAACGGAAAATCTAAGCTCGCCTAAAAACTTCCGCCTTTTTGTCAGGAGTCTTGTTTCTCCATTCAGCTTTTGCTGAGGTGTAGTCACTGTGCAGATTAACTCTTGAGTAAGAGAGGAATGGGAAAACAGTTTCCCTTCTCAGGAAAAGCCTTTTGGGGTGGGAGGGTGGGTGTCAAAACAGAAAAGCGCCAAAGCTTAAAGTAAAGAGAGGCACAGTTTAGCTTCCATACAACATCTGTATCACATTTACACATGCACTCACTTCCAGGGAAGTGACAGACATCAAAACTAATGGAGAACATCCCGACTCTCCAAATGCAGGAAGAACACTGCAGCTTTCCCAGCTGTGATCTTGGGACTGTAAAACAAGAAACTGGCAAATGAACCTATTTTTTATTGCTTTTACTATTGGTTTTGGCCAGGTAGTGTAACAAAGTTCTTAAACAGAGTTATCCTACTGCACTACAAGAGTTAGGTAAACCAGGACTACTGGAAAACAATAGCTGCAGAATAAGCCTCATCATCCTCTGAATGTTATGCACAGTAATTGGTTCCAGGGTCAACACTGTGATGCTACAACAAAGAGCTGTAGCTTAAGGGTAAAGAATAAACAGCAGGAGCTAATGGAAATTCTGTTAATATATAAATGCCCCCCAAAATGAAAGGAAGACAGAAAATAAAATATTCTGTATAAACAAAACTGATTATGAATCCAACATGCAACCTAAGGTCTCAACAAGATGCTAATTTCATTAAAGAAACAAAGCAAGTATTTCAAGTCACTGTAACAAGAAAGCAACACATTAAGATTTTGAAGCCAGTTTGAAAAACACTGCTTGCCATGGGTGCCAATTTATTTATGTATAAAATACAAAGAAAGGTGTCTGAAATTACAGTATTATTCACAAAATACCATTATTAGGGTATAGGCAACTTTGTTCAAAACACCACGTGCGATTGCTCCACTGAATCTAAACATCTGGGGCAAGTTATCCATCTGGCTTTAGTGCCTTTGAAATGACATGCTACATTTAAGCTAAGAGGTCCAGTCACACCAGTTTTAAGTAATCATGTTTTCATAGTCCAGCACTTCATCATTTTGAATCTTTCATTCAATAACACTTCTGATAAAAATACTTTTAATCCTTTTCCCCACACAGCAGGAAAGTGAAACAGATTTAGAGGCACAAATGTTTTCTTTCTAAGTATTTCTGCAAATATAACAATTATCTCCTGCCACTCAAGCACTCGGATGAAAAGGAACAAAGGAACATCATTATCTTTGTGATTTGCCAGGTGAAACACTAAAATGCAACACATCAAAATGGAATCCCTCAATAGTATGTTTCCCTATCACTTCTCCTTCCCTTTTCCATTTCCACTGTTCTCAGGACTTGAAAGAAACTTTTACCTGCTTTTCTTTCACCTGCTCTGCTGCTGTGCACAGCCTCAGATGCTGGGATTGATCATGCAGGGCTGCAGCCGGGGCACTGTGTGTCCTCCTTCCCCAGTTCACTCCCACCTCCTAACATCAGAAGGATGACACTGAGTTACAGCACCTTCTTCTTTGGTGCTCCACCTTTTCTCTGGGGTCACTCATTTCCTTCCTTTGAACAATACTCTGTTCCCAAATGCCAGCTGTGCCCACACAGGATGAGTTCCCACAGCGTGCCAACCCCCCGGCCACGTGCTGCTCCAGGCCTTGGCTATCCTTATGGATCTCCTCCCATTAGTAAGCCAACACTGTGACACCATTTATGCAAACACAGCATGCTTTTACCTCCAGCTTACTTCCTTGTGCCATTGATTCAGCTCTTTCCCAAGGCTGCTCCTAAGGCTCCCACTCCTACATAAACCACCTCCAGACCCTTCAATAGGACAAACTCTACATAAACCACCTCCAGACCCTTCAACAGGACAAACTCTCCTATCACTTCCTTCAGGTCACAAATCCAACAGAGGAAAATACAAAGGAAAACACCCCCAGCCAGGCCCCATCCATCACCCAGCTCTCGGCAGCACCAGCCTCAGAGCCTGGTTTGCCCACAGCAACACCTGGACACATCAGAACATGGCACTTTGGCTCACTCCCAGTTGGGACCCTCAACAGAACAAATATGGATTGGTAATCCTACAGTGTATATGCTGTGAGATAACCTTGATCAGATCAAACATGTGCATGTCAGAAAGCAAATTCACAGATAGGGCAGTTACTGCGGAAAACCACATTTCTGGCTTGTGCTTTAGCATGGCTCTCACTCCCCACTACAACAGGGATCTCTGGAGAGCTGTCAGCAACAGAGACCTGCTTGGAAGTATCAATGACCTTCCAGAAGCAGCTGTTTACATCATCTGGATGCAGCTCTAATAGGAACACATCATGCCTTTACCATGTCGATCTATTTATCTGTACTTGTTACATAAACCCATATACTTTCTGAATTTCTGTCCTTCTCAAACCTTTTTCTGCTTGATGGACTTTTTAATTACATTATGGTTTTGGCCCTTTCCAACCTTCCTTTCTTCCCTAGGTTTCAGGTTTCTTTCCTTTCAGCTTCTAAAGGCCTCAAAGAAAGTTGCAAAACTGGAATTTGAGTAAATACTTTATGAAGAGTACTTTCCATGATGCCTTGGTTGAGTGAAGTCAGTATTTCAACTTACTGAATATATGCTAAGATACTTTTTTTAAACACAATCTTGCTCTAATATAATTGACCAAGAAATGTCAGTATAGCAGAAAATTTTACTTGGCACATAAAAACCTCATTATGAATTAATAGCATTTCATTTCCATTATGAGCCTTACTATTAGACATTTGCATACTGATAACACCTAAGATAAAAAATCCTAATAACTTGAAAAATTATATTATTATGTTTGAATTGTAACTAATGTGTCATGTCTGTGTGCATTAAACTAAAAAAAGCACAACACTCCCTACTTCCACAAAAATAACAGCATTGAGGCTTCCTTGTCAAATATATTTAGCATTACAGTAGCAAGTAAGTGATCCTCACTTATGTGCACCCATTTTGTTGTCCCAGAACAATCCAAGTAAAGATTAATTTTTTCCTGTTACAAATTTACTTGTCATTCTGTGTTTGGATATTTTTTAAGGCTTCTCCAGGCTTCAACAGTACTTAAGGTTAAGACATTTCTGGGAAATTGCTGTGCATATGGATACAGATATGTGCAAGGACAAGAAACTTCTGCAAAGTATTATAAGGGGTTTAGGATTAATATGTTCCATGTGCAGTGTAAGCTGTACTTCCTGAATTCTCTTTTAAGGGAAGAGACAGATCTGTTTGCTTCATTATCTAGCAAAAAAAAAAGAAAAGGCTTTACTACCTACTGAATAAAGGCTAAATCACAGAAAACTGATCATACCCTTGGTTCAGTAGTGCTACGCACCTACCAAAACATGCAAAAGGCAACAGGGAAACACAACATCTGCTCCACTACCTTGGGGTACAGCAGACATAGGAAGAGATGCAGTCTTTTATATCCCATTATCATCCTGAGTCATGGCATTCAGTCCTTCACCATCATGACACTGGTGAAAGACCTCTACTGTCAAAACACCCAGAAAATGTTTCACAGGAGAGAGGTGAGAGAAGAAGAAAACAAAAAGCCCTTTAGACCTGAGGTTCACATTTCCCAAAGAACCCATATATTTCCCTTGTGGTTATGCTTTTTTTTTCTCCTCCCCCCCAAATATTTAGGTTTTGCTGACAACAGCTTGCCTCAAATGCTATTTAAGCAGTAAGACATCACAAGACATATGCTGCTATCCTAAGATAACACACACCTCTGAAGTGCTGTTAGGTGTAGCTGATGCCTTCGACTGCCTGATGAATTTGTTATCTCAAAGAAACACAAGGTTTGGGAGTGCCTTATATCACAAACTAACCCTAAATTTAGTCTTTAAATAAATAAATAAAATCTGTGATTTTGCATCCTGTAATAAAAAAAAAAAAAAAAAGAGATCTGACTTGGAGTAAATCCTAACTTCTGGCTCCCATTATATCTGTGATATGACAGAAACAATCATTTTAATGGCTATTTCTTTTTCTGTTATTTGAAGTAACAGAGATAATTAAGTAATAACTGAGGTTTGAGATTACCAACTTGGAAAACAAAATTCTGAAAGCAGGAGGCAAATCTTTCCCCGTGGGTCCTGTACAAGGATGAGTATCTCAATGCTCTAAATCCATGTTAAGTAGGCACCCGTATCAAAGCTACAATACTCATCAATTGAGTACTTTTGCCTTTCAGGTGGACACTTCCTCAATAGAGATTCTGCACTTTAAAAGGATGAAGGGTTGGATTTTTGCCCTCAGCATTGCTAAAGCCTAACCAAAGCCATCAAGAGAGTATCCACAAAAGACAATTCTGAGACTTGTTCCTCCCCTAGTCTTATCCCCTGTAAAGTCTGCATGCTACGGTACATTTCAGGATATACAATTTACACTGGCATTGATTAGAAAAAAGAAAGATTTCCCTATTCTTCTTTAATCTCAGGCCATTAGGTGCCAAGTGGTTCAACAAAGCAGTTAACAATGATTCCAATCTTACTGCTCTATGCTTAAAATCAAGCCAGCAGTTATAACTATTGCTGTATCAGGGCCAAAGTATTCTGCAATTTTCCAGTCCAAACCCATGCTGTCTATAAACAAGAAAAACAAATTCACCATGCAAGTAAGTTCCCTACACATTTACAAAACCATTCATGGCACTGAAAATAATGTCTATCTGTCAGTTACAAAATATGGGAGAGTAGCAATCACACACCAAGTACAAAGATCCAAAGGTCTCCTTCAAGGCCTAAGGCACTGAAAATGGTAACATAAAATTCAATGTTTTCCTCCACAGATTCAATAGAATTCACTATATGCTTTTCATGTCCCTAAAAAATACAGGCTTGCTGATGATAAATCTTGTAGGCAATGAAAAGAAAACTGAGAATAAATAAGCTATCAACGCTCCCATCACAAAGGGTTCCCTTAACTGCAGCAAAGTTGCTCTTGACTTTTACTGGTACGACTGGTACCACAGTCAGGCCCTTTCACAGTAAAGTAATCCAGTGCCTGAATGAGACTACTGGGCTAAAAAGTAATAAAGTGAAGTCAAGTGAGACCTAGTAAAACTTGTATTTGTAAAACACACCTGCAGAAAACAAATTATCTACCAAGGCTAGGCCCAACCACACATTAGCTTTATATGCTGTGCAGCCCTGGGACTCCCCAACATTTCAGCTCCTGCAGAATTCAGCCCATCCCATCCACTGAGAGTACCTACTGCCAAACCTAATGCACTAAAAAAGAAAATCTGACTCTTGATCGAGGGCAAACTGTGAACCATAATGTTAAGAACGGCAAAAAGATTTAACATTAAAAACATTTATACAAGCCCCTCGTTAGCAGTCACTTACAGACCAGCAGAATCCCACGAAGCACAGTCATGGAGCTACCAAAGTATTTGAGAATCAGATTAAAACACTTCCATCACAGTTTGCATTGCCTGAATCTTGTTTTACTAGCTGGGGCGAGGCAGTCCTCACTCACTGATCAGAAACTGCTTGAAAATAAAAGCACTACACAGTGTGATCTTTTGACTATAAATGTCACAAAGCAGTATTTCACACGCTACAGTTTGATGTAGTAGAAACATCCAGTACAAAGAATTACCAGAGATGCTAAACTGACGTTTACAAGGCAGCAAGGTCAGAGCAGGTGTCAGGAAGTGAGGGATTCGTTAAAACCGAGGTTCTATGCAGCAGGATTTCCAAGTGAACATCTCTATATGCAGACATTTATCGTATTTACTGAGGAAGAGCTAAAAGCCCAGTATCAACACTGGAACCCCTGTGCAACTGACTCAGACATAAAGGGGTATTTTTGAATGCACAGACTGAAACCAAGATAGGCCAGTATCTTTCCACACCCTTGGAAATATATATTTTTTTAAATGCTAGTGTATGGTACGTGCTGAATGGTGACTGACAGCTCAGAAAGGAATAAACAAAGACATAAGCAATCCTTTGAAGCAGCTCTTGGGGCAACATTTCCAAAAACTGTGGAAGTAGTAGTATGAAGAAATAATCTTGGGCATTTTCTATAAGCTTCAAGGCAAAGCTTATCTTACTATGACCTACCTTTAAGAAATCACACTTCCTTACCTCCTAAGAGATAAAATAAAGGCTGGGTAAACCTATCTCTCTCTCAGCATCTTGTACAATTTTTCTTCCAAGCTGAGCTGTTTTTGCTTATATCACAGAAGCACAGCTACAATGAACTGCCTAAATAATACTTCTGTCTCACTGTGTCACTTGTAATTGCATATGGTAACCTGCAAAAAAGGAACACTAACAATTAAAGCTAAATACAGCAGAAGTATCCTTGACATGCATGAAGTTCTTCTGCACTTAACACCCTCACTGAAATATTTACAAGGAATAAAAGTAGTGCTACAGCTGGTCTAATAACTTCAAAACGCTGCATAAGAAATTGTCTCTGAGCAGCAGTAAAGGCAATCTCTGTCACGACAAGCCATTCATCTACTGAAGTATCCCAAGCTCAGCCAGCAATCTTTAGTTCTGACTTGAGCTGACTGTGTGTTATCTGTTCCTCATCACCATGCCCCATTTCAAGAGGAACTTGAATTGCTGTTTAACACTCTTGCTGGCCACCCACATTACATGGGACTGGGTAAAAGAGGCCTTGGTAATGCAGAGCAAAGTGTGGTCGTCAGGAACACAGTGGAATTTACCTAAGGTTCCTACAGAGCAATCCTTGCATGTTCCTTAGTCAGTATGGTGTCAGGTTAATTATAATGGATAGCATTAAAGGGTGCAGACTGCTTTATGCCAAACATTGCTGCCCTGTTCCAGTCAAACACTTCTTGCATGGATTTGTTGAAGCACAGCTCCCACCACCAGCCTAAAATACAGAAGGAGCAAGCAATTTCATGTGTGTGAGGTGTACCTGGCAAGGGAGGTTTTAACCACTTTCTAGATGTCCCATGGCTTTTCTCTCTTCCTCTCCTCTCAGTACACACTGCATTGATCCTGGCTGCCAAAATTTTTCTTGCTATCCATTTTCTTGGGACAATCAGCATAATTTCTATTTTGTTCTGTTTCCTTGGTAGGCATTCCCATTAAGATCAACCCATAGTTAAAGACAAATAGAATAAAAAAAATACTGCTGAGGGCAACACCACAGGAATGAGTACACTCTCAGGAGATATCATCTGCAGTCCTGAGGAGAGTACAAGAGTCCAAAGGGGAGGGAAAAGTAACAAATGCTGCTGTGGAGATAGATATACATAGGCCTGTACTGGTCAAAAATGATGGGTCAATCTGCAGTGTTCTGCAGAGAAACCCCAGATCATGAGGAAGTACCACACTGCACATGCCTTTGCTAACATGCATCATGACTGGACTATTGTTACAGTCCAGTACATTGGACTTGCATTACAGCAAGGCAGATAGAAAAGAGAAATTTCTAAATGGTATTATTAGATGTGTTCAAACTAGGTAACAAACTAGGTAACAGGTCTAGTCCACATTTGCTTTAAGGAACAGTTCAACTCTGCTAAGCCCAAACCAACATCTAATGGATCTCTTACTGCTAGCACAGGGTCTTTGCCTCTGCCCAACTTCCCCTATGATTTGAAGCATCAATTTGCTTGTAATTCCAAGTCCCAGAGTTTCACTTGGGATCTCACTGGAGTTAAGAATCCAAACAACTAGTTTGAGTTGTAAAGCTGAAAGGGTTTATATTCCAACAAGCACCCCTCACCAATGCCCAAATTAACTAGTGAATGTGCAATCACAGCATAACACTCTTATCTTCACAGTTCTGAGACACTGCTCCTCCTTGAAACTGCCTTATTTCTTGGAAGCCTGGGGCAATAGTTACCAATTGTCCAGCACTGAAACATTCTCCAGTTTGTTATATACTCCTTCAGCAAACTAAATATGTTAAATAACTCAAACATACTTTAGACTGTACATATAGAACAAGATCTCATTTGGTGTAGAATGCCCCAAGAGCACTGCCCTTAGCAGCACAATACTGTGGGATTTACAGTGAGAGTCTGGCATGAGAAGCATCTGAAGTGTAATTAATCAAGATATGTAATAAAAATGTTTGATTTTTACATAGTGGAGAAACCTCCCCTTGCACACAGAGAAACACTTTTTCCTGTAAGAACAATGAAGTCCTGGTACTGGATACTGTCAGCTGTTCCATATACTCATACTAGCAACAGAAAACATTTACTACATCTAGCTCTGTTCTCTGGAATCACTATACATTTTTATTTTTATAATTTAATTTGTTTAGCTGTTTTATTCTTATTGTTGCTTTCCTCCCAAAAATTACAGCCTTGCTGCTTTACTAAAATATTAAAGCAATTCTAAACAACTTTTACTTTTGAATTATTTTACATCAAAAGATTTCTGAAAAGATGCATTTTTCAATAAAGTTCCAGCTCCTAGACTTATTATAATTCATATCTGAGCAAAACAAAGTCCAAATTTATGCTTCATAAATCTCTCCAATACTTCTTCCTCAGAACTTGCTAATGTTATGTTTCTATTCAATCATTCCAGTTTATATATAGAATTTTCATGTAACAGGCCTGGGATAAATGGTATGTGTTACATTTCAAGACTGTATAACCTGTAAGCAATTCATAGGCAGCTGTCTCTTCTTCAGTTTACTAAAAAAAAAAAGATACTGAATCAGTCTCTGGCCATGCTCTTCTAAGAGTTTTTGAAATGTAATAAACACAAAGAAAGAGGTCCAAACCTTCTGGTTTTCACATGGAAATCCTCTTGGAGTGACCCACCTGAGCACAGCACATCATGAACCTTTACAGCGTCAGTGCAAGCCACCCACTGCCTTGGAGGGCCAGTACTCCAGTGCCATTGCACACCTCTCTTCAGCCCCCCATCCCCCCTGAAACCTCATCACATGGCTCAGCTCCCTTCACCAAGGTCCCACTTCTCTCCACCTTCCCCCATTCTCCTTTCTCTCCACCTGCACCTTACTTCCATCTCATCCCACTCCTTCATGGTGCTCATGTTCTAAGCAGGTCTCACCTCACCACCAGTGATGCCTGATGTAAACCAAGCACAGCCACACACCACTGTTTTGTATTCACTGTAGGATTTTTTCTTTAATATATATTCTGCACAGCCTTGTGCCCCCCTCAGTCAGGTGACGAGCTTCTCGGGCAGGAAGCAGCACTGGTACAGAGCCCAGCACAACAGCCCCCACTCGCAGTCAGCCCCTTCCTGCACTGGCCAGCAGTAAAAACAACGTGTGTGCAATACAGGTGAATCAGACTCTCCTTAAAGCACTTCAAAAAATCAGAGGAGTACCACAAAAGGGAAAAAAAGGCAAAGAGAAGGGAGAGCAGAGGCAGGAGATAAAGGAAATAGAATACACAAGATGGTTTTCACTGGAAGCAGCATTCCAAGGTGATACATCCTCTCCTTTCCCTGATGTCCTTCCTTGACATGGCCACGCTAGAAGCAGCACTCCTCTCCTTTATTCCTAAATAATACTCTTTTTCTTTTTTTTCTTTTATTTTCCTTGTTTTCCCCTCCTAGATTAATTTTAACATTTACTTCCAGCCCAGACTGACAATTGCATGCAAGAAGAAGTACCACCTGTATGGCACTTCCTCACTGGCTGGGCTATCTCATGCTGTGCTTTTACTCCATGCTTGCCAAGAACCAAGAGGTATTTAAATTCTTTTCACTTCTTTTCTTCACCTTTCCACCTGCCAACAGCAGTCACAGCCTCAAAAATTATTCTTCCTTCTTCATTTCAGGACTGACATACAGCCTAATGTAACAAACCAAACACCTTTGCTGCTAAAACCACCATGGCAATGAAGGGGCTCATGCCTTAAAAATACTAACCACCAAATTACTTTCATATATCTAAAACTACACTTTAGGTGAGAAGATGAAAGATTATAAAAACAGTGCTTTACTTTCACTTTTATCAACACATATATAATCCTCACTACTCTCTCAGTCATATCTCTGGGGTTCTTCTGAGAGAAAAATGAAAATCGTTAAAAAAACCCAGCCAGAAACCTCGATCTGGGGAAGAGGTGAGCAACAATCTACAGATGGTTCACACAGCTTTGGATGCAACTCGGTGAACATTCAGGTACAGTTTTGCAAGTGGCTTGAATGATAAATAAAAATGAAGAATCATCTGGGGCAGGAGTACCTCAAAAACATCCAAAGTCTGGTCTCAAGGAAGCAAAAGAGCTCTGAGCCACCTCTTCCCACATGGCTGTCACACAAAGCACAAAGATTTCACGTGTGATCTCTGCATGACAGGTATCACACAGTACACTATATGTAGCTCTACAAAACTCCTATTTACCCTCCCTCCAACCAGATGAGCACACTTTGTAGTCAGCCCAGCAGCTGATAAACTGAGTTTGCAACACTACACCCCAGTGCCTGAGAAATCATGATGTTACTCAACAAAGGCAGCAGAGGCAAATTCCTGTTCAAAGGAGTGCCTGCCCTGGAGCCTCTCAACCCCAATTCTTGCCCTTCTCCCAGTGAGCCCTGTCAATAATCCTGGCTCCTGCCACCCTCAGCCCCGACACCTGCTGGCCCTAAGTGACCACAGAGGTGCCCTGCCAGCTTCCCTGCTGCAAGACCCCGTGCGTCAACAGCGCTCCTCAGATTATTAAGAATTAAATGCACAAAGAAATACTTTCAGCTGAGTCAAGGCCACAGCATTCAAGACTTGGCAGTCCCAAGGTCCTTTTCTGACACAGGATAACACAGTAATGCATGAAAGGGGGAAACAGAGAGTAAAGATAGGAAAGTTAAAAAAAAAAAAAAAAAGCCCAACAGATATTGTATAACCTTTTGAGTAGCAAAAGATTTTCCTGATTATGGTTTGAGCAAAAATAATGCTGTAGAAATAATTTCAGGAACAGGAACTGAGAACCCTGCTTGTCAGCCTCCACTGGGGAGGAAGCCTGTCCATGGGGCTGGAGGTCTATTCTTGATGGAAAATCTTCACCTGGAAGAGCAACTAAAAAAAGCTGCAGCAAAGGATAGCAAACTACAGCAGTTCTAGGACAAAATGTGCTTCAAGGCCATACCAGAACACCTCATTTTTGCAGGCATATACATGAGGGCAGAATATGGCCTATATTCCATACACCTTAAGTTATTGCTCATAGGGGAGGGGAAAAAAACCCTCCTGGGTTATAGCAGAATCTGCAAAAGAATTAAATTAATCTTACAGCTTGCTGGACAGAAGAATTCCAGTTCCTTAGAACACAATACCAGGGCAGTACTAATAAACCACCATATCAAAAAGATACAATTGGGAAACCTTAGTCCTGAACATTTACCTATGAAAACTCCTTTTATATATAACAAAACAAATAAGCAAAAAAACCTTCAACTATCTTTCAAATTAAAAAAAACCCCGTATCATTCGTAAAACATCTTCCCTTCATTGAGACAGTGATTTGAGTTAAATAACCTCTAGTAATAGGCAGCATTTCTCTTGCACTGAAACATTTCTCATTAGGCAATTAAATACTTGATTAGCTCTTCAGCTGTGATATTAGCAAATATAAAATGCAGCAGTCACCCTCCCAGCCCATCATTGCAAATATATCCCTTTTCCAAAATGTGCCTTTATTCTGGCCCATCAGTTTGCTGCTTCTTTACAGTTAAAACAAACAAGGATCAATTTGATACCCAAGGAAGTGAGTTTCCAGTTGCTGGCATCAGTTAAGCCAGTAACTTTAATTCCTATGAGAGCAAAGTGCTGTGTGACCACCTCTCCCCTTTCAGTCCTGCAGCAAGGGCTCAAAGCCTGAGTTGAGGCAAGGAGAAGAACAGGCAAAGATATAAGACAACTCCTCTTGTTAGAAATAAAATATGGAGAGCATATAAGGAAGGTTTTCCTATTTGAACATCATACAAAGAAGTGTTGCAGTGTTTTCAGCCCATGTCCAGAGAGATGGTTTTCCATCCCAGCCGTTCTGATTGCAGCACTGAACATTTCACTGGTGCAACATGGCAGCCCCATTTAACTCTAGACAAAACCGCAGTTTTATCACCACACCTTGTGTCAGCTGTACCAAAGTATCTCAGGTGGCAGCTGATGGACTTGCACACAAAGTAGGCATGTACCCAAAAAGAAATTTAAGTGTTCAAGAATCCAACAGCACACGGGAAAGCCAAATTCTGAGTCTTTTAAACGTGCAAGTCATCATACCGCACATATTTAAGAATCTGTAGGAATCTAGCTTGTCAGTAGACTTTCTGGAGTTGTTTTTTTACAGAAAGGTGGAAAAGCATAAGAAAATTGGTGGTCTTGTAATAATTTAAATATATCCACCATTGCTTCAAAATTTATAAGAAACATGTAACAATTCACAATTCTGGAAAATGTCGCTTTGTTGCTATGGGGTCTGAAGCCAGGAGAAAAGGCAACATTATATAATATCCTGAAAGAGCAAGGTAATTGAATAAACCCACTCTCTTCCACAATGGTGCCGATTACTTCATCCACGATGGTCTTGAAAATGAGTTTAACTCTATAGATAACTATGTTCTTCACAACAAAAGGAATGAAAATGAGAGGAAACCGTTATTGTTCACCAAACAGAAAACAAACAAAAACCAGCAGAAGGGCTAGTGAGGAAAGAATGGTTAATCTCGCATTTCTAAAAGGGTATTATAAACAAAGCATGGTGAACAACAAAAATAAAGGATTAAAAAAAAAAGATACGAAAGTGCTTAATGGTGTTCTTTTAAATATTTACTTTGCTGCTATTTGGAGAATAATTTGTTCCATTTAGTAGCATTGGGCTCAAAGGACTGCTTTAATCCAGAGAGATTAATTATAGCCTTTGGAGTTATAAACACAATTTGGGAAGTGAAGCAGAGAAGAGGAGAGAGACTCCTCTCATGCTGGTGTTTTAACAAGTTTATGTGCTTTGGGGCTACGCTACACAGGCTACACCTGTACACTGCAGGCAGAACACTGCACAGGATGCCCATGAATTGTGGAAAAACAGCCCCCAAGACATCAAGGGGGCTATCCTGAATATGCTACAGTGTTGCTATAGGCAACTAAAATACTCCTCAGATGTCCTTCCTCAAAATACAAGTTCACCGGCACATTACAAAAACGTCATCTCCCTTTTATTACCTGCACCAGAAAGGAGCCGCTGCACTGAGACAGGCAGCAGACATGGGGTCTCTAAGACCTCTCACATGCTTTCACACAGCTCTGGTCATCGCTGTGTCCCAGACCAGGAGATCCGGGGACCGGCAACAACTACTAGGGCAAAGCTGGGAGCGATCTTACCTAGTGAGGGATTGGCTGCTCCCTCCTCCGAGCTCTCCTCAGCCCCCTCTTCTCCCAAGCCAGAGGTGGCCGAGTCCTCCGGGGCGGACGCAGAGCCAGGGGTGCTGGGCCCGCTGACGGAGCCCGAGTCCCCTTCCTCGCTGCTGGAGCCGTAGCGGTCGGGCTGGGCGGCCGTCCCGCCCTCGCTGCAGCTCCGCCGCTCCTTGCGGTGCACCCGCGAGTGCAGCACCATTTGGTGGTAGGTGCGGAAGATCTTCCCGCACTCGAAGCACTCCGTGGACTTGTTCTGGGCGGCCCGCCGGCTCTGCCGCGAGGCAGGGCGATAGTCCAGATCCCCTGGGGCAAGCGGGCAGCTCTCCCCCGCTGGGACACTGCCACTTTTCTCCAGGCGCCCACTGGTGCAGCTCTTCTTCTTGGGGTTGCTGGGTGAGTCCTGGTCTCGCTTGCGCTTCTCCTGGTTGACAAGGATATACTCCCTCTTATCCTTGTCGTAAGTCACGTCTGCATCTGCCAGAGCCTCATCCCATCCCACATACTTCACATATTCTGAGGGCTCTACTACTTTTCCTTTGGTGGCCAGCTGCCAAGCTTGGTAGCTACTGACCGGATCCAGCTCAGCTACTCTTTTCCCAGGCTCTCCTCTCGTAACTCTATCCAGCCCTACAGATGGCCGTAGATTGAGACACTGCAAGAAAAACTGCTTGGTTACCGAGGAGCTCAGGCTCCCATCAGTCAAGCCCTCAGCTTTATCCCCGGTGCTGCCCGGCTGCACACGGTAGTGAACAGCATTATGCACTTTCAGGCTTTCCATATTTGTAAACAGATTTCCACACTTGGTGCAAACTTCATACAGAGATAGGCCGGTCACAATTGTCTCCTCTTGTATCACATCATTGATAGTGGCAATCAGCTCCAAATCATTTTTTGGTTTGTTTTTGCTCCCAGACCTGGGGCCATGCGACTTCATGTGGTTTTTGAGAAACCAGGGCTCCTTGAATCTCCTGCCACAAATATGGCACCCGTGATCAAATGACCCCCTGTGCTTTTTCATGTGAGCTTTCAGGAACCAGGTTTGACTAAAGGTCTGACCACAGACTTCGCACGGGAACTCGCCCACGTTCAGCTCGCTCTTGCAGTTCTCGGTGTAGCTCTCCCCGTTGGGGACCTGAGCTGTTATATGGTCTTTCTCTATGTGGTTTAACAGCGTCTCCTCCCTCAGCGTCATGTAGCTGCACAACCTGCACTTGAACGGTTTGTGGACCTGGTGCAGGTGCTGCTCCAGGTCCTTCTTCCTTTCGAACTTGTTTTTGCAGAAGGTGCACTGGTAAGAGGTCAGCTTGTCATCCTCCTCAGCTGGTGCCATCTCTGTGACCTCCTTCTTGCTGCTTCTCAACAAGATCTTGCCGCTATCGACCCGAGCAGTACCATTCAAGATCTTGTTGCAGGCAGACGTACTTTTAGTGGGGCTGGTGCACCCGCCAAGGCCCTCCGAAACGCCCATCTCCCCCAGCTGCGCCTCTCCCATCTCTGCCTCGTGCCCTTGACTTAAAGTGCCTGTCCTGTGACTGCGGATGTGAATCTTCAGGTTGCCCTTTTGGGAAGCTCTGTGATCACAGTAAGGGCATTTGTAGGGCTTCTCACCTGTGTGCTTCCTCATGTGCTGCGACAGGGAGCTCTGAAAAGGGAAACTTTTACCGCAGATGCAACAGCTGTGGCACATGGTCTTGTCAGCATCCATGTCGTTCTTGCTTAGCTTGCCAGGGCTCGAGGATCTCCGTAACTCCATTTCTGCCTCTCTGCTACGATCCATCTGTATTACTGCAGCAGGGGGGAAGCGGGGCAGGAGGACAAAAGCATGTCCGGCAGCAGAGGAGGGCTGGACCGCGTTCTCAATCATACGGTTCTGCAGAGAGGTGTTCTATCGCTTCATTCTCAGCGTAACGCTTCCTTCTCTGCTCCACAGAGTCTACAGCACCAATTTATTTCTGTGTGCTTTGTAAGCAGAAGGCATAGATCACCTGAAACAAGAACAAAATCACACAAATGTACAGATTCTTACATATATTCAAACCTGTTCATGTTTTGAATTCAACAGCTTCCATCACTCACTCCACACTCAGAAGCACACCATATGACAATCTATTGCACCAAAAGGCAGTAGTTTCTCTTTCTGCTGATATTCTAGACTTCAATGACAAGCATAATTACTAAATAAGTAAAATCCATAAAAGAGCAAATACTCATTCCCATACGCTGACATCAGTGTCTTGAAACAAGGGCAAGCTTTAAAAATATTTTTTGTTTTAAAACCAGGCAGAAGTGGCTAAAAATACACCTTAAATGAGGAGAACATTTCTTGCGGGGGTTATTACGCTTTAAATCTGTGGCTTTACCATCATGTGTAATTTCATGTAAAATACTTACTTGCCAAAGATAAAAGGCTTTCCTAGAGACTTTAGTAAGTATCATATTCCTGCTGGCAACTGCATTACTTTGTGTCTCAGACAGCTCGGCTGTGCTTGAAGTGGCAGGCACAGAAAAGCGCAAAGGCTGAGGACGCTCAGTACTTTGATTACAGAGCAAACAAGAAAGCAGAGCCTGACAAAGCACTCATGAAAACTAAAAGTTATTTCCTGCTGGACATTGAACTAAAAAGACCCTCCAAGTATAAATTTCAGTCTCAAACTAACAAAGCGAAGTGATAATGTAGCTATCAAATTACCTCAAATGTGAGTGATTTATGTCAACATGACACACAGGAAATGACACCACCACCCCACTCAATGGAACAGAATTTTAACTATAAACAAACAAACAAAACAAGAAAAAACTCTGATTAACAGAGCAGATTAATGAAAGTTTAAATATTTTTGTATCTCTTCATGAATAAATGCTAGGGTCAGTATCTTAGTGCAAGATGAAACACACCAGCACCTTGTATACAGCAAAAAACAATGATCAAAATCCACATAGGCTCTTTCTTTTCCAATTACTACACTGTAAAACAAAATCTTCCCCCCCTCCTACCCTCATTAAGGACTACAAACACCACATGACTAAGATCAAAGAACACAGCATTCTCTAATGAAGAGAACTGATCTATTGCCACATTAAGAAAACATCAGCTTCTTAAAATGTAGCTAAAAATATGCAGAGCACTAATGAGACCATATATTCCCACATCCATCACTTGACATCTATGACTCAACAAAGAGCTACAGATCTACAGCTGCAAATTTTAAGATTTCTCACTGTATTCACCTCTGAGTCTCTTCAATACGTAAATAAGCAGTCTAACCACATCACCAGCAGGAGCTAAACAAAAAGCAAGACTGTCACAATGCTCATCTCAGTTATGGGCTGCAGAAGAATTTCATTACATTTAATTTGATCTAGCCGTCTTATTTGCTACAAGACATTCATTTCTGGGCTGGATTTTCTGCATATCTAGTATCCATTTAGCATGTTAGGGAGTTCTCAAACAACATCAAACCCAAACTACCTTTTCCTCAGAGAGCTGACAATAACATTTAAGGGATGAGTTACAAAAGCAATTTCATTTCTTGAATGAAGCATTCTTTTATTATTAAAAAAAAAAAAAATAGGTATCTCAAATTCAGAAGTCCATTTGAGCAGGAAGTTTACAAATTGCAGAATCTAAACTAATCTTTGAAATTAGTCATTTAAATCAAACAGAGACAGCCTCAGAAGAAACTTCCTGGGTGAATAAAGGAAGTCAGCCACTGAAATTGTGGCTGCACCAGAAGGTACAAACACACCACACAGAAAATACAAGTTTATATTGCCCATCAGTGGAAGAAACAACTTCGAGTAATATCTTATTTATCTGACCCACAACCTAAAACTGCCAAGTAACAACCCATGTTGTCTTATAATCAAAGATTTAACCTGAAAGTCACTAAAACATAAAAAGAAACACCAGGTTCAAGTACACTATGCTAAATCCAAGCAACAGCTTCTTCTGAAATGTCCCACACTGTTTCAGGAAAAAAAAAAAAAATAAAGCTTTGGGAACAAATTTTTTCCACGTGTTTTATACATTGTTTTCTACACTTTTAATTTTCTACAGCTTACACCAGTGAAGAAATTGCTTTTATTGCCAGGCTGATTTTTAGACTAACAACTTTTTCCTTTTTTTTTTTATAATGTAGGGCCCATTTTAACTCAACTTTCTGCAGTGTTTCCTGTCTGAAAGTTCAAAAGAGCTTTAAGAGCCAAGCTTAGACAAGAAAGCTGTACGCAGCAGTCCAAGCACATGTAGATCCAAAGCTTCAGAGTCCCTTTGTTTACTTGGCCACAGATTCCCTGGGCTTAGTCTTGACATATTTCACTTTAATTATTTATAGCATTTTCATTAATGAAACTTAGTTATGAAAATGAGGCTATGAAGAAAGCATTACTTATAAGAAGGGTATTAGCCACTCACAGGAGATCCCCCTAGTCCTGTATTCAATTAGGCCTGAGGGGGAAAAATGTCAGACTTAAAAACTACTGAATAATTTTATTAGTCTAAAATACTTAATGGAAGTGTTATTGTCTTCTCAAAAAATATTCTGAGAATTTTCGTTTCATCTTTATTAGTTAATCTTGCCCAATGCACTGCTATCTGTGACTTAGAAGCTGAAATAAAGTATTCCTAGACCTGAATTATTTGAATTCATGCACACGTAAGACGCACAACATTTCAAGTCTGATATTCCACAGACAAAATTCTAGGGGAATGAAGGGTGTTCACCAAACTGAGCTTGCTTTACACACTACATGGAGGTCAATCTTTGGCTTTGGTAAAATATATAAACAACTCACTTCTTCCTCCTCCTATCATCTGAGTGGCTACTCAGAAGTAATTCTTCCAGAGAGGTCTCTCTGCAGAACAGCAAAGCTGGTTCATTGGAAAGTGGTAAATAAAATTACAACTTTGAAGAAAAGCTTCAATTTAGAAAACTGAACTTTAAAAAAAAAAGGGAAAAAACACTGGTAAAGAATCCTAATAATAGAAAATAACACTCTGGCTTAATAATTTTTACCTTGGTATTAAATACTAAACATCAAAAATAGCACAATGGATGGAAGACAACTGGTAAATCAAACACCACCAGTCACTGTTTCATTAGGAATAAAATTTTGCCATAGTTATCTTTGTTTCTTTCTGGCTGACTGTGATGATTTAAAAAGTTGTATTTTGAAATCATTTCAGAATTTTTAAGTGTTCTGAAATAATTGTCTGTCAGCACACATGGAATGCAGCCACCTCCAGCTACCCTCAGCCTGCTAAAAGTGTTTCAGGTGATAACCAGCAGCCCTTCACTGCTTTGGTCCAAGCTCACCCTGCAGTTCCACAGCACTGGCTCATCACACAGAATCCACAGCAGTCACACCCAGCCTGCAGATTCCTCCCAGACTGTCACAGCACAGAAACACCCACCAGCAGAGAGGCAAGCCATAAGAAAACACAAGTGAATGTAAACTATAAATTTACATATAGTATTTAAAAATATTTTGTGTGTCTCAATGGCACTGCAGTCTACACCAAATGCCATCCAGCTACTTGGGGGAGCTGGGATACTCTAAGGGGCATAGGAACTAGATTCAGTTTATTTTGTTGAACTAGGAATCAGCAGCTCAGTTCATGTAAGAAGCAGCTGGCCAGTATCCATGAGGCATTTTCAGCTCCTTTAAAATACACTTATCATCACTGTTTACACACAAGTTTGGTACATAAAGCAAGATGGAAGAGAAAAATGAACAAAGACCCAAAACCAGGAGGGGTGGTGTGCTGCGAAATAAATGCCTTTTCACAGCCAAATATTTTAGTTATAAAGTTTCTTCCTGCACCATTGCCTCACTAGATTCTCTGCCTTGACCCACATGGGAACAAATAAAAACAAACTTTGTTTTACTCCCCTGGTGCCCCCGAAGGGAAAACAAGCTTGCCTACACACTTAAAGCAAGTACTTGTCAGAATCCACTCTATTTCAAACATTTAGGCATCAAAACTCCTTTGGTCTTTAAAACTAACTTGGACAGAGTTGTTTCCTTTCAGAGAAATCACATTTGACCAAAGTGACTTGCTCTCATCACAGAGTCCCAGCATCTTTTCCATCACCATCCATGGCTTTCCCAGGGAGACTGTGGGAGACTGTCCCTGCTGGTAGCTCAGCAGGTACCTTGGTGCATCACCCTCACAACTTCTGCAAGACCCTCATTTAGCCTTGCAATGAACAGAAGTACAGGGAAAGAACACTTTGTGTAACATAGGAGCACTCTGAAATAAATATTACTCTCCTCTTCATCCCACCTTCATACTCTGTAAGAAGACCAGGTATTGAGGACTGCCCACAAGACCTCAAAGGAAAGAAACAGCCTCCTAAGGACTTTTTGTGCCTCTTGGAAAACAATTAATAAAAAGAGAAATTGAAAATAAACAACACAGGAAAACTGGGGGGGGGGGGGGGGGGGGGAGAGGAAGAATAAATTAAGACAAAAATAATTTAAAAGATACTACACTGGAAAAGTAATTGTAAATTCATTTCTTACATACAAATATGCTGTGGAGTGCAGACAGAGAAAAACATAGAAAATTATTCCTGTTCCAACACAGAACAAGCAAACTATGTATTTCTTTATAAATTTCTCCTCAATTAAACATGATTTTTAAAATCATATTGCATGATCTATAGTGGCAAGAAGGGAAAACTCTTCAGTAAGTAATAAAGAAAATACAATTTGGGAAGCTACACAGACCTACTAAAATAGCACAGTGTATCTTTTAAAACAAACTGCTTTCAGTCTGGGTGTATTTCAAGTTCCATCTGAAAGATAAATGCACCGGAGAAATAATCGCTCTTCTAATCTCCAAGAGGTTTGAACATACACTGCAATCGCACCACCATGTTCCTCTGCCAAGAGCAACAAGGACTTTAAACAAAATTTAAAAAAAAAAGAAAAAAAAAAAGAAAACCTATGGGAGGCATGATCATGTTGAAAAATATCTTACTGAAATTCCTTCTAGATGATGAAATGATAGGACACAGCATGTAAATATCTAAGTGAATTTGAGGAAGTTGTGTTTTTGAAGAACAGCAACCTGGAGTGGAGAGAGGCTCTCTGCTGGTTTTTTTGAAGGCTCAGGTCACCTCAGAGCCAAACAGGCTTTGCCATTCAGGGCAAAGACGCCAGACGAGAGCCAAGTGCAGGAAGAGAGGGGACAAAAGGCACAACATCGTACAGCTGTCCCACCAGCCCTGGAGCTCACTGAACCACAGAGACCTTTCCCCCCCTCCGTGTCTTCTCCCAGGGCTACAGACTCCGTCCTCCACACACACCAGCCTTGCTCTATCTGGTCGCACTCCTCCTCACTTGGTGAGGGGACATGGCTTCTTCTGAACAGCCACATCCCACAGGGCTCATCAGTCCACTGCCCTGACCAAAGGCTCAGTCCTGCCATCCTTATCTACACACGAGTCCTACCCAAATGCCTCTTGCAGCCCATGTCACCAGACTATGGACCACAGACCACACCAGAGCACAGAACAACGAGCTTATCTTTAAACAGGAAGCCTATACCTGAATTTGCAGGAAATTCTGGCACTGCACAGCCTACAAAGGTAAAGGCAGCATAGTTCTAAATAGATTTTTTTACAGTAATCCAAACGAACCCAGTAAAAACCTATCCAAAAATCCCAAGCCAGTTGCAGAAGACTGGCAAATTTTCCAAATGCATTCAGTTATCAGAAGTAGCAATCTGGACAACAGACCTCCTGAAGTCTGTTGAAGCCTGCCAAAATTGACACAGGACTGAAAAAGAAAAATGAAAAGCTTCTGGAAAAACAAACAAGAAATTTCTATTAATCTATTTCCACTCAGGCTTTTAAAATCCTTGGGCAGCATTTTGCAAAATGTTTTTTGTTTAATTATTTTCAACCCGCCTTCCCCTGCAGCTGGTGAAGCTCTTCCCATTTGCAAAGTTTGCTGTCTGAACCCTGAGATTTTATTTTGAGCTTCTCCAAATACATCATGTGTTTCTCTGTCTTTCTCCCTCCATGAGCTAATGACATTTTGCAGCAGGCTTCCGAGCAGCAGCCAGGAAAGCAGAGTCAGGCCTTTCCCAACTGCTGCCGCACCCTTAGCAGAGGAAGGAATTCATGAAATAAAGGTAAAAACACCAATGCTGAAAAAGCTGGAGGTACGAATTTGCAATGAAGTGATTGCTCTCAAAATGAAGTCAGCAAAACCTCTGTAACCCAGATATTTTTGTGGGTCGTCAGGAATCAGTTCAGGAGCAAGGCTGGGTTGGGGGGGGGGGGGAGTTTGTTTTCACACTGCTACAGGGTATGTTGAGAAACACAGAGCTGTCACCCACTCAGTACATACTTTGTGTTTTAGTGTACTGTGCGTGTTTGTCTTCTGAGAGACAAAGAAATGTACTTTACTAGTTACACTGTAGTATTCTAGGCAATGAATTGAAATGTATCATTAACATCCAGGACAAGCTTTATCTTGCTACCAAAACAAAGGGACCATTCTTTGAACAAATTGAGGGGGAAAATCCCATAATGACAATGAAGAGTTCCTCTCCCTAAAAACTGTGCTGCACATGAGTAACAATTACGGGCTTATATTCTACAGACTGAGGTTGCGAATGGCTGCATGAAGCGATGCATTCACTATTGGGAGAGTAAGTACCATTGATGACAAGGCCTTGGGGCTTCTGCTGTTCGCAGACCAATCAATAATCCATTATGAACAAACTACATTTCCCCCTAATATGAAGAAATGAATAAAAGGGAACCACTAACACTAGTACTTTCATGGAAAAAAAACCCAACAATGCAGAAATCACAAAATGCCATCACAAGACTTAAAACTATTGGTGATGTCTAACACTGACAGAACTACCCACAATAATCCTTTATTTTACAGCAGTTGCTGGAGACCATTACATTATATTAAAAAAAAAAAAAGAAAAAGAAAAAAAAAGCTTATTTTAACAGTAATATTTTTTTCAAGGCTACTTATTCTGGCTGCAGGACAAAACAAGAAGCAACATTAATCTTTCAAGGCAAGGAGGACAAAATGAACTAACTTCACCCAAACATCTACCAGCTTGCTTCAAACTATTTTCTAATGCAACGTAAATAAGAACTCCTAATTAGAAATAACTGTCCAAATGTGACTGGTCAACCATAACAAGACTTTATTGCAGCAGCTGCGTTACCATCCAGACACGAGGCCCAGAAACTGTTGTTCTCCCACTGTCATTGTCAGATGCTACAATACAATCAAGAGAGGATCCATTTAAATAGCACAACCATAGCAAACCTTAGCATCCCGAGTCTAGTTTCTACCCAGACCTCTCAGCACAGCACCAGAAGGCAGAAGAGAAAAGCTCTCCTGAAAAATTACAGATAAATAAATTTTAAAAAAACAAAAAGTTACTGATTTTGATGGGAAACAGTAAATTAGATACAAAGGAAACACTGAGACTGATACTAGTAACGCAAAAGGCAGCCTATGTCCTCTTTCTGAAATGTAAAGACTTAGTAGTTAAAGTTGACCCTGCAGGGTGGGGGGCTAGCGGGAATGAATACACAATGTGATTATTGATCAGCCCTAGAAAAGCCAAGAACTGTACCAGTGAAGAAGTGATTTTTCTTTTCCTAGGGTCATTACTGATATATATTGGCAAGTCAAAAGCTCTATTTTGACATGCTGTAACTATCATTAATTCTGAAAATCAGCATCAACTTAGGTTACCCAAAAAAAAAAAAACCACAACACTATAAAAAAACCCAATTACAACAACAAAGAATCCCTCCATTTTACTTCAGGGTAACAGTAATGTTTTCCTATTTGGCCACACCCACCAAGGGAGTTACTTTAGTGGCTTATTATTCCCAAAATCTAAGATTTTTTTAAAAGTTGAAGAAACATTTACAGTTCTGATAGTTTCAAATAAAAAGTAAGTCAGTTACAAGCAAAGTCACCTCAATGCTGTGTACCACCTCCTTATTCAAATCGATGGCATTGATGCTGTCTATTCATGCATGTCTATGGAGATGCATATATATATGGGCAGCACAGTATTTTCCCAGCATCCAATAGTGCTTTTATATTTAATGATCTCGTTAGGGTTTCCACTGCAGACCAATTTACACGGAGTTGTAACATGGCCATTTTAATCTTTCAGTGTAGGGGCTGATTTGAAACTGTATGGGCAGGGTATTTAATATGCTCTGTTCCAGGCTCAGCTTCTGTGTTACAACAGCAAAAAAATTTATAAGTACCTATTTTTATTTACAGTGACATGACAAGGACATACTTAGGTTTTTTGCAATTTTTACATTATGTGTATAGAAGACTGGATCATCAGCTGGCAGAAAATGCAGGAGTGCAGTACATGGCACACACAGACACATATCCACCCCTTCTTGCTGCCTCTTTCGTTTGCCCCATCAGTGCAAGCTACACACAAACCACATCCTCAGCTGCCGTAAGTGCACACAGGGCCATGAAATCAATTTGTATCAATTCAGAAGCTGCGCCGCTAACTAGAACTGGAATGCCTTTGTGCTGTGTACATCAAGACCTGAATGCAAGAAAAACATGAGCACAATTGAAGGTAAACGTTTTGAATTGTTGATTTCCTACCCCAGCAAAAGTTACACGAAGCAACCTTGCCCTAAGTGCCCACCCAAATTCCACTCTGTCCCAACAAACAATTGCACCAGAAAGGAACAAACTTCAGTGCTTTAGTAGACTCACGCAGCGCTGTAACTTGTCCACAGCAGACCTCAAATGCGAAAAGCCGTGTGTTTAATACCAAACAAGTTTACTAGCTACAGACATGTGTTCACCAGGACAATGTAAAGTAAATATTATTTCTATGGGCCATTGCTGCAAGATAAGCTGTGTGAATAATTAAGAAATTCAAGGTAATAAATTAATTTCACTTATACCTAATACATCCTACTGCTCAAACTGCAACAGTAAAATCATTACCTTATAAATAGAAGCGTTGCCAAGCGTTAACCTCTTAACAGACTGAGAATTGCAGCACTGTGCTTTGATTAACTACTAATGTCTTACTGAAACAAAAATTATTTCTAAAGTAACACCACCAATTTGTTTGCTTACTTCTTCCCCCTCCACAGTATTATAAAGAAATTATAAAGCAGTGAAACCAAAGGAAAAAGAGTGCATTGAAAAAAAAAAATTGGGGGGAGGGAAGAAGGAGTGAGACGGAAATGGCAGAGGGGAAAGGGAGAGGAATTGTGCCCTGAAATACAAGGAGGAATAATCATATGCAATAAACCATAAAAGCATTCTGTTAAACATTACCTTCTGAGATAGCACTGAGAAGCAACACAAAATTCACAAAACACACAGCTGGCAAAACCTCATTTGCAGATGTGGGCTACTTTTTTTTTCTCTGTGTGTGTAGAGATATGTATGTGTATATAAAGTATTTCTCTATAAACTCTTGTAAAGCACAAACAGCATGGACAACCTCTATTTCAGGAAGCTTTTTTTAACTTCTTAATAACTTAAGCAGGTAATTCATTAAGACTTTCAATCACAGTTTTTCCATTCTCTGCACTTCTGAATGTCAAGTATGCAGACTACGCCCAGGCCCAGATGAAGACAATGCACTTCAGAGATCTCTCACCACCCCAGCTGAAGGTTGCTCTACATCAGCTGAGACTCAGGACCTACTGTGCCACTTAAATCGCACACAGCTTTGGCTCCACAACACCACCGGTCCCAAGCTGGCAGAGGACAGTTTGTGGATAGCCAGTGCCTTAGAAATACCTTCATTTCACCTTCTTTACACTGAAGTACACAGTACCCCTGAAGATCAGTCCATCTACAAGTGTAATTTGGGATGATGAGTTTATCTTACAGGTAGCAGTAAGACGGATGACTGCTAGCAGTCCTTTAAAAGAAGGATCAAAAGTTCCTAAGTTCACCAGTAGTTTTAAAGATGAGATGTCAGCTGCTGCTTCATTACTCCAACAGTTCATTTTAGAGTTTTCTGCAATTATCATCATTAAAAGCCACTTCCAATACATATGTGATAAATCCAACTTTGAAATACACCGAATCTTGTACTGGCCTGTCCCTGCCAGCACAGAAAAGCAAACATGCATAGCCAGTACAGTAAAAGTGGCATAACCATAAAACATGAGTTGATTTGCACAGTGAAGTAACGACTTTTCTCCTCTTTTCATTACTTTATTTCTTTAAATACAAAGGGAAGAAAATAATTGTCTGGTATGTCAAGTGAATACAAAGCACAAGATAACTTTTTCTGGATTTCAAACCTTCCAGTCAGGAGAAAAGAAACTAAACCTGAAATCAAATCTTTCAGCTGTCTGTTTGTCTGGCTTATTTTGGTATGAAGTGCTGAACTATCTCTGTGGAACATCGCTGCAGTGTATCACCTAAAAGAGACAAACATCCCATCCACTCCTTATAAATACAATTTCAAAGCTTATTTTACCAGCCCTGTCACCTTTGCTCTCATAACAGCACAATGAAAAGCATGCTTCAGAATTTGGCAGGTCAGGACATTGTGGAATCACAAGATGAACCCCGATAACTCTGTTCAGAACTGCTCCGTACACGTACTTCTCCTCTCCTTGCAATTTAATCAAAGACTTGGAACCTTTGGGCCAGTCCTTTACCTGCAGTGTACAAGGCACTTTCCTAGAACTCCAAAGATAGACAGAAATTTACCCAAATGCAGGAAATGATTCTGTGTTAGATAGTCTGTGAAAAATAAGAGCCTGGGTGGACATGTCCAAAGCCATTCCTGAGCTCACTGCTTGCCTTTAGTACAGGAAGGTAGAGTTAAGAGTATAAAAAAAAGTAAAGGAACAAACCCCACCCCTACTCAGATACTCTGGTAACAGCCTCAACATTCAAATGCTGAGCAACTACTTCAAAACAAACCAAAACCTCTGAAATTATCACTCACAGGATAGCAAGCAGGCAAGTCTGCAAGGAAGAAAGAAAGGTCTGATGTCACAGGCTGCTGCCAGTTTATTTATTTTTCCATACACAACTATAACTTGCAATCTATCAACTGGTAAGAAAAACATGAATGACATACACCAAGAACACCAACCTGTTTGCATGACAAAATATTAGTTAGACTTTATTACTGCTTTCAAAAAATGGGTGTATGTACCACATACTATAATACCCTTTTTTTTTTTTTTTTTGTGCTTTCTCTGGTTTTGGATATTGTATTTAATTAACTTCTTGATTCTAAATGTTAGTTGAATGAATCACACTTGAATAATCAAGCACCGTCTCCTCTCACCACTCTTCACAACAGAGACCTCAACACTCCACTACTGCCACACATGCCACTGCACTTCTACCAGAGCCCACATCCCTTTCCATCCCACACCACTTCTGTGGCACTGCTACCCTCTGACCTGGCTCCACCCCACCACTGCCACCACCATGCCTCCTACCCCCAGCTATCCACACACACTGCCCGCCTGTCAAGATTCCTCCTGGACCACCTGGGGCCAGCTGCCAGGCTCACACTCCCTTCCTGGCCACTGCCATCCCACAGATGTACCTTAAAGGCCACGTCTTTTCCCCACTCTCCCTTGTCTGCCTGCCCTCCAGCCCTTTCTCAGTTGTCCCGAACAGTTCGGCTTCTTCCAGGAGCACTTTCACTTCCTTGTGTCTCCCAAACCTGTTTGGGCCCTTCATGACAAATTCTTCCATTTGGGCTCTCCCTCATTAGTACAGGCTCAGTCCCTGCTCACTGGCTTGTTGTTTGCCAGGACATTCCAGCACACACTCACATGCCTCCTGACTGCCCCTTCTGTCCTCTTCCCCAGAAGGTGCCCACTCTCCAGGCTTTTATATCCTCAGTTACAACAGAACCACCTCCAGCCTTCAAGCCTGTAACTTGTCCCCCTCTGTCTGTTCAGTAACTGCTGCTGTCCCAAAAATCAAAGGATGCCAACACCCAAATGCCTTGTGTGTGAGGTTCAAGTGCCATTCTTCTTCTTCAAGGACCTACACAGTTCCACCCTACTCTCTTTTGTGTGGGCAGTGACTCACCCTCCCTAATACAGCTTTTATATTGGTTTCCCACTTACGACCTTGTGTTCTGACACTGCATTTAGAACTGGTTTTTCATTATATTTTCATTCATTCTTAAATTATATTTTCCACAAATGACTCAAAACTATTTTCTAAAATTAAATCCGTCACTCCGTTTTGTATAGTTTTTTTCCCCTAATGCATAATACGTGTACTACATATTGCTATGTTCTAATTGGTATGTATATTCCTCAAGGCAGGAACTTGAGATCTTTTGTATGTGCTCTTTTATGCACTTTTATACAGTGCCAAATGTTCCAACTTCAAATAATTTCTAAGAGCAAATTATCATTATAAAGTCAAGATTCACCTTTTCAAAGAGTCAAAGTCCCTCATTTCATCAGAGGTACAGAGAGAAGTTGAGAAATAGCTTCTTTCCCATGAGCTCCAAAAGTAAACTAACCCTGGCTACCCAGAGCTCATCTCTTAAATTAACCAAAAGGACCATCAAATAAATGGTAAAGGGAAGCTAGTAAAGAAGCTAACAAGGCAGAAATCACACGTCACTAACCTCTAGCCTGTCTGCCTATTTGAAACATACACTCCCAGCCAAGGTTACGTATTTACATTTAATAACAAACAAGAAGCACAATGACAAATAGAATTCAAGTGCTGCACTTCTCTCTTCATTTCTTCATAAGCAACTGGAAAAAAAGTAGGTTATGCAGAACATCAAATTAAAGGGTAGGATCCTTAGAGATGATGCTCACTTCAGTGACCTATTCTTACTCCTGTTAGTCTCTTTCTACACCTGGGACTTTAAGTATGATTTGAAAGCTTTTCAAACTCACTTTCCTCCAGCATGAGCATGCTGCTTTATATCACACATTTTCCCATCCTGCAAATAGAAATATACTCCTTCACCCCTCAGAGCAATGTTGAAGCAAGTAGATTTTCCACCAGAGAAGCACAACATCACTGTGACTCTTTAACTCCAAGAGCAGAATTTGAGCCACACTGCTAAATCCTTAAACCTGTTACACAACAAATAAGCATGGATTACAGCGTGGCTGGTTCATTATGGGATGTTTTGTGATGCTATTCCTAACACACAAATGCCATTTGTCTTGGCCACATACATAAAGACTGTTCTCCTATTTTAGGTTATCCATCTTTATCACCGCTTTCACTTCTCTGCATCTCCCCCATTTATTACTCATTTACTCCCTATTTAATATATTTCTACACCATAAACAGTGTTAAATAATCACGATGTAACAGCACAGTATAATATTTGCTCTAGATATAAATAACTGCTACAATACACTTACCTGACACTTCTTACTACCAAAACAAACCATTTATAACTATATATCACCTTTAGTACTCCATGCCTACTCTACTTGCAGCACTAAACAAAGAGCACACAAATAAAAAGAAGCAATCTACACCAGGGAGGCTTATATTTCAGCAGAAATAACAAGCGTAAGTTGTAGAAAATGCCTGACTAAAAGCACATTTTTAGGCAGGTGTAATCTAATTTTGGCAGGTTTACAAGAGTCAGCTACAATATTTGCTAATACTTTAGAGGATTTGGGATTTTATTTTTTTAACAGTTTTAGATAAGCACACCTGTATTCACTTCCTTTAGTAATGGGTACATTTACCAAAGCTACTGTTTATAATCTGAAGAGATGAGTTTCTCACAAGTAAAAACTTGCCATATATGGAAGAAAAAAACAGCCTCAATTTGACCAACAGCAAAAAAACCACAATCATTAAAGAAAAACACACGCGTTATTACTACTGTGTACAGGGTCAAAAGTACACCATCTTATCTATAAGCAAGTATTTTGTAAAAAATAAGGAAATTTTTTCCTTAAACCCTTGTATCAGGTTTCTATTCAAACTCCTTTCAAGATTACAACTTTAAAAATACAGGTTTACAATTAAAAGTATTGTCCTTCCTTCTGTCACACTTTTTTTTTTCACAGGCTTTCAAGTACCTCCTGAACTTGATTAATTCAAGCATGATTCATTCAACTAACATTTAAAATCAAGAAGTCAATTAAATACAACATCCAAAACCAGGTTATGGATAAAACTTGCAGAGAAAGCACAATAAAAATGGGTATTATAGTACTGTCAGCTCAGAGCACTAAGCCTCATGGGTCAAGCACTCCAATATCATGGTACATCCATCAGCTTAGGTGAGGTTTTTGACCAAAACTTGCCTGTGGATTCTCTTATTTGTCTTTTGAGCTTTTATAGTACACTCAGTCATATCTCAAGCTTCTTCCAATAACCACGACAAGGTTAAGGAACCTTGTCAAGGAACCTTCTGTTCTCACAGGCTTACATCTTCTCTTTTGGAACTGCTGGACTTCAGAAAAAGGGGCTTTGGGCTACCTTCTCCACCGACTAAACTCTAAGTGGGAAAACCATAACTGAAGCAAATAGATGTAGTATTCTTTTGCTCTGCTGCTTCAATTATAAAATACCCTCAGAAAGTTACAACAGCTTACCTACAAACATCTCATACAGGGGGCCAGAACAATCCCATCTGCATTCAGTGGATGGATGGTCAAATGCACAGAGCATGCATAGTCTTCACTTACTCCATGGGATTTAGAGGTAATCAAAAAATTAGGCAAAGATCTTCTGCCAGAATGCTTTTGGTATTACCCTGAATATAAGTAGAATAGATGGTGACAACATCATTTTAAGACAAGATAGCTCTGAAGGAGTTGAGAAACCTCAGTGTCTCACTGGGTTTGTCATTTGAAAAACTATCTGTCTTGGGTACAGCTAAAGACAGTTACAGCATCTGCTCACAAACCAGTAAGAGGTTGTTTCAGCCCAAATTGTTAGGTATCCCATAAAGAAGAATTCAACAGACCAACCATCTGAGACACAGCAATAATCCTAGAAAATGAAGTCCAGAAAATCCTCTGTTTCATCACTTATTCTCTAGCGTACTATCAACTTGGAACTTGTGAAAACAACGTTCCTTCATCTGCTTCAGATAACAAACCAAAGGTGCAAAGGGTGGTCTCATGCTGTTACCTAGCTGACTGGACCAAGAGAAGCTGGTCCAGCCTCTGAAGTGGTGTTCTGCCATCAACAGGCCCTGTCTGGTCAACGTGGTACCTCTTGCACGGCAACTGCTCTTTGGGAACCCCATTGTGGCAGCTGGATAGAGCTGACTTAAGAAGTTTCTCTCATCTCAGGGCTTGCAGAAAAACTGCCAGCATACAAGAGGTTTACACCCACTCAAGGCTTTGGTTACAGACTGAGGGCCAAATTCTAGCCTGAGTCAGACACGTGTCCCTCCTGACATACTGCAATGACTTTAGCACTCGCTGCACACTTATACCCATTCAAGAAGGGAGACCCCAGCCCTTCAGTTTTTGGTTTGAAGTCCAAGGCTGACATTTACCTTTCTTACATATTTAGAAATACTTCCTTTTGCACTGGAATTCTTTTTAAACCCTGCCTGAGCCTACAAGGTGCACATCAGCTGGAAACCAAGACACCAAAATTTAAGTTCCCAGTTTGCCTAGCACACCTCACCACTATCTAATCCATTTACATAAGGCTTAATATTTGCAAATGGACAAACTCCAGACAGAAAAGCCCATCCAGACTAAGAAACCAAAAATACTCAGATATGACCTCTAGCTTAGTCACTGAACCGCAAACTGGTCAAACTGGGAGAGTTACCCAAGAGGCTTCTGAAGCTCCAAGCACTATCAGAGGAAAGATAGGGGAAGGAGCACATGAATCTTCAGCCTGACCCAGTTCAGACCCTCTTACCTCCCCATGACTATCGGTAATAAATCCAAAGCCATCTGCTGCTGTATGAGAAAAGGGTGAAGGCCTCCCTGCATTCAGATCTTACAGCCCAGCCACCTCCAGTCAAAGGGTGGGGAGTCACTTTTAGGTGGCCACAGAATTCCAGGGCAATGCTTATCTTTCATGGCAATCTGCAAAACAGCTGGCACTGCAGCCACCCAGAGCACAGCCACCATCTCTGGCACAGCAGTAGGAATACTGCTTGGCAAGGTAAAGAGGACTCCCTTCCCTGCCTTTTTATGAACATATGCATGAGGTCAACAGCATCCAAAAGAGCTAACAACACAACTTTCAAACTTGGAAGCCAAATAGTGCTTATTCCCTGGAACAAAATTTAAAAAAAAAAAAAAAAAGCTCTGAAAACACAAAACACACAAAACACACACATCTCCCACTCTGCTACCTGCTCTGTTTGTGTGTCACTACTTCCATCTGCACAGGACAGCAGGAAGACAGACACCTCCCTTACTGCAAACCAGACACTGCCATGGCTGCCTACAAGAGGCTTCAGACATCCTCCTTGTGCCTCCATCAAATGAACTTGAGTGACAAAGGGAAGGGAAAAAAAAAAAATCAAGTTAATAAACTTTGGTAACTAATGACAGATATTTTTTAGATCTTAAACAATGATATATAAAAAAGATGCCAGTAAGATTTAAAGGGCATTCAGTACACATATTTTTTTGAGTAAAGGGCATGCTACTACAAAGAGACGACACTATCAGTGTATTTGCATTCACACCAAACTTCACAGCTCTCACTGCAAAACCAGTAGTTTCTCTGAAACAGTGAAGCTCATCTGTAGAAATTTTGCAGCTAACAAGCATTAGATTTCACTTTCCAGCAACAATACCGCCATCATATTACAAATACCATCAAATAAAATTTTAATTATTTTACTAAGAATTAGTTGGTAGCTATTAATAAAGGCAAACTGTTCGGGAAATCCTGCCAAAAGAAAGTAATGACCAGATGTGTACCAGTGCAGCAAGGTCTAACTTAACTGAATAACTCTTAAAAACATTAAAAAGAGTTGGACTCATCTATTATCACCTTCCTCCCAACATTTATTTTAAAGTATTTCTCCTAACCCAGAATCTATATAAGCCCTTGACCAAAGCAGTTTAGAACTCATGAAATATATGGTAATGTCTAAATAAGAGAAAGAGCAGTAACTTTACAGGCTTTCACATTTAAATCTCAAATTCTTCTGAGTAACTTCCATTAATCTCTCTTTACAGCTTTTTCAGAGTTCATAATGCTTCCTGCAGCCTGAAATAAAACAAACTGCAGAGATGTCAGAAAGCTATAGATGCACGCTTTAATTACCCTATATTAATAATGTTTGTCATCTACATTAACATTGTAAACGAAAACAACACATGCAGATCCAGAGATGTGCTTGCAAGAGTTTGTACCCTGGGCCACCACGCCTGTGCGGCAGCAGCTAATTACGGGGGTGAGCTATGCCAATATGGAGCTCGCGCTTGTATTGCAAAAAAAGAGCAATTCCTAGCCCAGCTTAGGTTTAACTGCACAGCGTGGGGCTTGGGGAAAAGAGCCACATTTTGTACTGATATTATTAGAGTGGTCTTTTTCACAAAACTGAGGAGAACTGTGTTTCCATATACATCAAATAAACCAAAAGCGCAACTGAACCAACACCTCTTGAATCATGCTGCATTTCCTTATAAGGGAGCTGCAACCCAAAATATTTAAACTACTCTGATAACCCCCTGACAGGAACGTATTAAACTCCAAGGCATAATCTTTAGCACAGCATAGAAATATCAAATTTAAAAGCTATTTCATTTGTAAATGCATCCTTATTAGAAGAATGCTTATTGCTTCACTGGTTCATATTCCCAAGTCTCTGGCCTGTTGAGCAAGTAAGTGAAACAACATCTATGCATTTTATAATTAAGTTATCTCCACGTTATTGTTCTTGTTCTGCACTGATGAAAGCACTAAAGGAAGAAATGCAGCTGCTGAGCACCGAAGGTGCTCCTCATTTAAAGTACCTTACAGAACAAAAGCTGAAGTCAAAAGCTGGTAACATCCATTCAGCACAGTAAAACCTTTCCAGAATTGCCACAATCATCAATCATAAAATGTGCAAAAAAATTGCAGTTTTTCACCCTTCAATTCCAGCATCCATAGGTAGGTTTTCTACTAGTGTTACAGTTACTTTTATCTAAAATCATTTGAATCAATTCTCTAAAGAAACACAACCAACAGCTGAAAATCTACATGTACAGCTTTAATTATTCTCTTCATGTCTTGCCATGAAGTTTGCTCTAACAATTTTCCAGCTGGCCAAGAAAAGGAAACATGTGTCAAGGTCAGAGAGAAATAGTTGGGTTCTTGCTTCATTTGAATTCCAGTTCTGGGCAACAAAAAAATTCAGCAATTTAAACAGGAAACTGGCTTAATAGTTCTGAATTCATCTTTTCCATGAATGGAGAAGCAACATGCAGCAAGCCTGTCTGCTTCTGCTTGTTTCATCAATGAGGGAATGAAAAAAAACTTTAAAAGCCTCAGATTTGGTCTTGCTGAAGCAGATCGGAAGCGGTGGCTGATTTAATAAAGCAAATCTTCAGTGAAGCACATGATACGTAAATTGCAGACCACAGTAGTGTGTAGCTTTCCTAAAACTAGAGTTTTGGTTTCTAAGATGAATTAGAACCTCTTGTACAAAACTTCTGAGGATGATCAAGTGCAAGTGCTGCCATCACCATTCCTTGTCATACAATTTAGTGTCATTTCAGAGACATTGCAAGCACTCTTTGAGCTTAACTGCTGCAATGTTAGTTGGTTTGGTTTTTTTTAATCATTTTTATATTAAAGAACTCCCCTTTCTGACAGACACTGTTCATATTTGGTATCAAAATAACAGAGCATACATAATCATGAGGACATTTCCTTAAAATCTGAGCCACTGTAGCAGTGATTCAGATTAAAAAAATACTTTTTCTAAAGCCAGCGCCATCCTTCATCTTAAGAAAAGCAGTAAGAGATGCGACCAGTACCCCAAATTCAGAGGGCACAAAGTGATTTAGAAGTAGGCGAGAGCATCCTTCTTGGAAAACATGTCTTCTTGACCTCATGCTTTGAGCAGCCCTCTTATGCCAAAAGTCATATGTCATAACCTCTCTATTAGCTAGCCTGAGCTGTAATGTTTTACTCTGATAATATCTTGGTATAGTGAGTTCCACAGGTCAAATGTCTTGGAGAGGTCACCTCATTCTGGCACCCAACCACTTGAAGAAGTTTCTTTTCACTCAAGCCTCACTCCAACTCCACAGACTGGGACCAGGCAATGCTGGGTTTGAATAGAAGTTCAATGTAGAATATTGGTGAAATAAACTGAGCCTAAAGCAATTTTTCCTCAATGACTACATTTAATTTGATATTTAGCCAGTTTTACCATACAGTACATTTTCTATACTTACACGTGCACAGATGCACAATACAGGCAGACAGTGGAAGAGGCATCAACTGAAAGTTTCAAAGCAGCTGAAGAGTCATAGAAATGGTGTTATGGAGGTTCCTTTGAAAACTCTGGCTACGCTTTTTGTACGTCTCTTCACTGGCTTTTTAATGTAAGAGTCAATCAGATAACTTAGTGGTAAGTACTCAAGAATGCATAGCTAGAAAGGAAAAAAAAGGCTCTAGCATACAGAAGGAAATGGGGAAAACAGAGGGAGGAAGGTTATAGTGTTTTTGAGGGAAGTACTTTTTGGTCTATCCTTTAGTGCACGTGAGTTCAGCAGGCTTTAACTGCTACTTTGAAAAAGCCCCAATTTGTCTGCAGAGCAAACTAAAAGGTGTCTGAAACCATTAAACTTCCAGGTATTACCCAGAACAACTACATGAAAGGACACAGTGAATCCAGCTTAAAATTTAGTAACAAGAAGTATTTTATATTGTCTTAGGAAATCTAGGATGTCCTGAGCTTCACAGCATGTCCATACTGGATGGAACTATTTCAGGATGTATTTAGAACTGCTCATTCAGGAATACACTTTCCTAAAATATGTAGTCTTATCATTTCCATACTTTGTTGTATATTACTAGAACAAAATTATCTGTTGCACATTATTCACAATGTCCTAAAAAGGCCTGCATTTGAGAAAGCCTCATCTGACTTCTCATTCCACACAAAACCATTAAACTGCTCCGAATGGTAAAGTCATCATTTTGTAATTATAACTCTAAATTAAGGCTTTTGTGTTGTTAATTCTCCAGGAAAACTTGTACCTATGTTTTACAATGAAAGGAAAAATACCAAAATACATCTTACTAAAGGTTTATGAATGAATCCATTGTATCACTGATGAAACATGCATAAAGCCAAAATCCGTTCTATTTCCACATCAATTTTTTTCCTTCTACATGAACAGAAGTTGACCTAAAATGCTTTTCCTTTCTGAAACCAAATGCAGAGAGTGAGCTGTGCTGTAAATATAGGCATTTCAGGCATCTTAAAAATAAAGTTATTAGGAATGGAAGAAAAATAAATTTAAGCCACTAACTGAAACTTTACAGAACCCCCAGTTCTGCAAACACTTATGCAACTGAGTAACTTCACACACATAAATAATCTGCTTAAGTCCAGTGAGACTATTATTATTTTCAAAACCACTCATACCTTTTGAATGTGAATAGAATCATAACACAGTACATTTAACAAAATACAAAATCAGAGATTTCACTGTGAAACTTAAACATTCCTTCCAAAAAAACCCAGCACTTAAAATACATAATCAAATTCTACTCATCTGCTCCAAGTAAAAATACCAACAAGATTCAGAATTATTTAAAATTAAACCTGAAATTTCTCAAATGATGTGCAAACATTTTTCAAACACTTCACTGGCTCTGGAGATACTAACTAGGTTACTAATTTAGGTAAAGAATTTTCATGTCTCGAGTATCTCTACAAACCATCATGTTTAAGTGCTTAACAAGGAAAGCTTGCTTTTCAAAGTGCTTATTATAGCATTTACCGTTGACTGCAATGGGATTTCCAAGTACTGAGCTTTTCTGAGTTAGGGAATACTTAATAACAGGACACAGGAGTGCAAATTAGGAAATCTATAATTAGGTCATCCAGATTTTACAGTTTTTACCTGAATAACTAATTTGTACATTGTACTAGAGATGACAAGCTATCACACACACAAAAAAAAACAAACAAAAAAAAACAAACAAAAACAAACCCCCAGAAATTGTGACACAGTTAAATACAAAGCATACGCCCTTGCTATGAGAGAATGCCAATAAAAGACTGGAGCTTTGATCTTATTTTCAACAGTCACTCATACAATGGCAGAAATATCCTTAATCCTCCAAAATATATTCAGCCAAGACTACAAGATGCCAGTGCTTTCTCCATAAGCATTAAATAGAGGATGACTTCACCTGAGAAGTCCTTTAATCCTTCCCGTATTACTTAGTTTTGAAAAACCCCTCCTGTCGTACCTCTGCATGTTCTCTACAACCTGGATGCAATAGGCTGCAGTTCATTTTTCAAGTGTGGAATCAATACTGCTAAGAGGGAATCTGGGTGGGTTTTCCTCCCCTCGTATGAATGCTTGTAACCATTATTGAATCATTTCTCATCTGCTATCTTGCATAACATCAGCATTTGCTCTTTCACCTTTGTTTCTGCTGCATCTCCACTTTCAGAACCTGCTTCCAGACTCATTTTGGAGGCACTTAGTCACAGCAAGGTTGGTGAGATCATTTCTTTGGGATGCTCATTTCGTGCTATGTTAAACAAACAAACAAACAAAAGCACACCAAACATACTAAAAAAAAAAAAAGTCACTTCCTGATACTTTCATTGGTTTTTCTCCTCCTAAACTTTAGGGTGTTAGTGACTCAGATCCCAAATGAAACTGATGCTGGAAAGCTGTCAGGAAACTATATTTATCTGGCAAGTTATTAGGTGTTGCAAATGTTTATGTTGTAATTTAGAGAAATTATCTGTTACCAATACTTCAACCGTCTCAATCACTGATTTCCTAACATTACACGCCCATAACCAAAAGATGGATCAATTCTCATCTGATAATCACCAAACATAAAGTGCCCCTTTTACAGTATTGATCAGCAGCTTTTTCTACACGTGCAGTAGTTCGAGGGAGTAACAGGCACTTGGCAGTATCAACACTGCGCTGACAGAAAGAGAAACTGGCTGGCACTCGCGCAACATCGTGTCAGTAGATACCACGTCCATCAAACGCTGACAGTTTGGCAGATCAGAGGCTCTCTGCCATAATGTCATAATGACTTCAATTTACTTCTCCGCAGCACCCAAAGGCTGCGATTTTATGAGCTATCCAAGTCTCTTCTCTTCAAGAACGAGACTCTCTTGCTTTTGCAGTCTTGACAGCTTCATATATTTCCTTAAAGTTTCCTAGTAGGCATAACCAGAACAGTAAGAAACACAAAGCTGTTAACTGATTCCCTCGTTATTTATGCAAATAACTAAAGTTTTATTTAGCAATTAGAATTTCACTCTCAGAATTCAAACAGTGGCAAGTTTTAGTTACTGAGAAACAAACAGAAGCAGAAGAAGGAAACCCCTAAAACCCAATAGGATAGTGACTTTCTCAAGCCCAAGGTAAACAGGGCTGCCTTCACTTCTAACTGAAGAGTAACATGCCAGCATTCAACATTCAGGAATGTGTTTCCATGCACCAAGAGGAGGCAACAAACGTCTCAATCAAGAATAGGCAGCAGCACAGAGATGAAGCCTAGTGCTCGCTTCTGTCCACTGTGGATGGAAGAAAGCCTTGGCAGCAACATGTGTTCAGGCACCAGTGGGAGAAAACACACATCAGTGCATGAGGTCACCAGGACACCACCAGCAACCAGGAGATACTGAGGTATTTCCTCACAGTTATTCAGATGCTGCAACAGGGGCAATGATTGTGTCAGTCAACAGCTGAAATGAAACTTCTGTTTGAGTTTTGGCAGAAAAATGCTACCCGTTCCTTAATCTGCACTGGCACTTCTAATTGAACAGGTTCTTTTGTCTTCTCTGCCTTTCTACCTCCCAGCTCCCCAAGGTCTTCTCTGCTGGCCAAGACAATGACTCAAATATTTTAAATAGTCTTGAAAAGTAAAATTTGAATACTTTCCTTTAAATCTTAACAAGTTGAACAAAAAAAAACATTCTTTTGTAAGAACAGAGAGACTCAGAATTGAGAAATCAAACCTGGGTTTCTGCATGCAATTTCTGTTTGACACAGGAAACATTCTGTTCTTGTAAAGCACAGGCAGCTAAACCTACACTTCTGGTAAAGTGTAGGTAGAAAACCTACCCACCTGAAAGAGAAGACAGGGGTGAGGAGGAAGGCTTTCCACCAGAGGACTTCAAAGCACTCCCCAACTGAAACAAAAATGTATCAACGATTCCATGGAGGTGAGCCAACACCTCAGGCTATATCCCTGCCCTCCTGTCTCCACCTCTTCCACCCCTACCCCTCCACCAGGGCTCTGCCCTCCACTGCACAGCCACTATCACAAAGATAGATACCATGACACACGAGACAGGAGCTCTTTCTCATGGCATTCAGCTGCTCAAGAAGTCTAGTCCACTGGCCTTGAAAGAAGAAGAAACCCACACAGCACAAGGTAGAACTTCCACATTGTTGAATCTACATAAAGCAACAACACCTTTGCTGCAATTTGCACCACTGTAGTGGTTACATCCTATGTGCAGGGGGAAAAAAAAAGCTTGATCTTACTTTCAAATTTTATTTAAAAGAAAAACAAACCAACTTTTCATTCACAGTAACAAAAACAATGCTAAAGAAAAGTTTATATAAGCTACCTCACTTACACCACAAGTGATTGTTGTATAAATACAGAGTAATTGCATCTTAAACCCCTGCTTTAAGAGACAGATTTTGTTGATCTGAAGTAGGATGCAAACTCTTTTTTTACGCTGTGCAACCACCCCAGATTATTAGATCTGTAAGATCAGGTATTGTATGACCTAGCTCAAACATGCAGATGCCTGCTGCACTGCAGGATGTTACCTGTCAGTAACTACAGGAAGAGTAACTAAGCACAGGACAATCAAATCTGACTGCACCCTGGTGACTGCATCCACTTGATCTTACCACACTTCAGCACAATTGCTAATTGCTACATCCCAACCAAATCCCTTCCTCCTCACCCTGGAAAAGTTACACAGGACATCTAGTGTGTTAATGATGGTTCTCAGCAGACCTGGTTTTCACCTATGTCAGTGTCAAAACCACCAAACTAAAACCAAACCAAAAAAAAAAAAGGCATATGGATCAAATCCAAAAAGAAATCCAAAGAACCACACCTCTCAATACTGAATCAGCCACTCCATACCAAACCTTTCCTCTGAAGGAAGGGGTAGTAAGGCTGAGGAACCCACTCAGGCCAGTATCTCTTGTCAAGGGCACCACTCCACAAGCAGTAACAATGAAGGGTAATCTCTGTCCCCAGGTGCATATACTGATGTGCTTAAAATATTTTGAAAAAAAAAAACAACATTAAAAACCAAAAAAGGTTTTTACCTGAAACCTTTTATACTTGCAATACCATGTCCTGGATCTGGATTGTTCGAAACCAAATTTTTCATATCAAAACTAATCATCTCCTCCCAAATATATCAAATGTTGATATACCTTTTTGTTAAATTCATGCAATTTTAATGAGGAAGTGTTAGGTTTTGGGTTTTTTCAAAGAAGATTAAGTAATTCTCGCTGACTTCTTTGCCTTGCACACGCGAGAAGAGTTGTCTTTGCACTGACACCTGCAGTGACTCCCTCTAAGCACATATGCAAGCAGGCAGTGTCAAAACAAGCTTCCTAAAGTGATGCCTGAGAGAAGTTTTTGGCCAGAAGACACCCATATAGGAGTTGCAACATGAAAACTTGCAGAGGGGAGCAGATACGTGCTCCCCTGCTCAACCGCCCCAGCTGTCACAACAGGGCATGTGGAGCAACCGGGCAACAAGATCTCACCTTTGCTATGTCAGCACTGCATTTATTAAGCTGTTTTCCATTTATGCAAGTTGGTATTTTAGCCTTTCTAAACCTTCTTTCATATTCTCCTCACTGCTTAGAGAAAAATCCAGAGACACAACCGTTCCTGCCTGCTCCTTCTCCTTCTGTTTCTGAGTTTGCTCCTGCGGCTCGGCCATCCTTCAGGTACCTGGGCAGAAGCATCAGCTGGGGCCAGAGCCCTCGACCTGCAGCAGGGCTATCCTGCACACTGATATTGCATCATATGCCCAACGAGGCTTTTTAATCATCCTGATGATGACAGCTTCCCTTAGGGTAACTTCAACGGGCTGCCTCAGTCCTCTCTGACTGAGCATAAATCACAGCTGACTTGGAAAGAGTACCAAGCTCCTTCAAGGTCCTGAAAAACACAGCCAGTGGGGAGCTGTAAAGGATGAAGACACTTTATAGATCTGGAAACTACATCTGAGCATCAAATGCTAAATCTAGTGCTCAGGGGCACTGTGGATCCCTGACACTTCCAGGAGGACACCAAATGCATAAACCTGTGGATGGATTACACACATTAATTACACTGACACATAAACACAGCGGTTTCATGCAGCAGACAAACTGTTTCTGCTGCCATTTAACATAAACTACCTGCTCTTACACCCTAGTTAGGAACACTTCAAAAAGAAGCACTGATAGCAAAGCAATTATTTGAGCTCTAAAATTAGGCAATAGTGAATCATTGTCTCTGAAACTAAACCCCACATTGTACAGACTGACCCACATGATCAAACCTTTGCAGTCAGTTCAACAGACTTCCAAGTGGCCACCAGCATCTGCCTGCAGGGATCAGCTTGCCAGACCAAGAAGGAGCGTTAAATTACAAGCTTTGTAATCATGGCAAGCATGTTGATTAAATAAGTAAATAAATAAAGATCCATTTTATTCACGGCAGCATGAAAGCCCCATGCAAAAACTTCAAAACCTCTTTTCATTCTGAGCTCACTCTAATATTAGTTAAAAAAATATCAAATCATCAGCGTCTTTTAATGTTTAACCAAACAGCTACCCTCGTCCCTGGTTAAACTCTGCCACAATGGAAAAGAACCAGAGATTAATTTAATTGAATGAATTTGGCTTTTAACCTAGACAATAAAATTTACTAGTATAAAAGCTTAAATCCCGACTGGCAATGTAAGGATGCCTTAGGGTACACTCTGCTTCTTGCCAACACCACATATCCACCTTTAAAGTTTTAAAATAAATCTCTGACTTTTGTTTCCACATGTATAGGCATATACTACATTTATACTAACAAAATCAACTGACTTGCAAGGGTTAATAATATGATGCTTGCTAATATATAAACTCAAAGCTATAGCAAACTACAGATAACCTTCTGTAAAACTGCAAGGAGGAGAAGGAATAAAAATCTGCTCTTTAGCAAGACAGAAAAAGCTACAAAGAAGCAGAAATACTGAATGACAACAGGATTTTGAAGTCACTCTATTGAACTGCATTGTAATCTTTGGCATTAAGTTCATCATACACTTACTATTATTCAAACAAGCACCTTTTTTAACAATACTTAGCTAGGTGTCTTCTGTCATACTTGAGGAACTACAGGAAACAATCTTTGTTTCTACAGCCATCATCATGACAATACTGCCTTTATTTTCCCACTAACAGGCAAGGCATGTACCATTTTCTGTTAACAGGTGACCTGTTGTTTAAACAAATACATTCAGAGCACGCAGGTCTGTGTCCTATATAAACAGAGAACCAAATCAGCCCAGCCTACACCCCTGAACTCTCCATATCAGTGGGTGGAGATGGCAAAGAGTTGAGGAGAATCCAGACCACAATGTCACAACGGAGGCTGGAGGACAGAACCATGTCATGTTGCACTGCCATAAACACAAAATGTTCCACATCATTATGTGCAGCCAAGGAGGCACTTTTACCTACAGGGCTGCACGTAATTCTGTCTGCTTGACTTTAAACACCATCAACAACACACAAGAAACTAACAGTTCCTTTTTTTTTCTTAATCCTGGCCAGGTAACACCAAGAACTTTTTTTTTTCTTTATTTGGGTTTTTCTTTGTGCATGTGTGTGTATATGCCCATGCCTATGTAATGCCAAACTTAGGGTAACTCAGTCATACCATCACCCTCTGGGGCCAGGCTGGGCCACCGTTGCTAACACCGGCAAACTCCTACTCACAAGAAAGTGCCTCTCAAGTCAGCGAGGCTCCTCAGATGAGTAAGAAGCACTCACTGATGTCAGTGAAGATTACCCAGTGAGGGCTTTGAAGTTGCTATTTTGTAGTGGGGGAGTGTGTGTGTGCACATGCACAGGAGCAGACATGACTCCCTAAAAGCCATGAATTCATCATCAACCTACAAGGCAGTATGGCTTGCAGTCAGAAAGTGAGATAATGACCCTATGCCATGACCTCAAGGTAGAAATAAACTGGGCGTAGGCAGTACCTACCGATACCAGGATTAACATGACTCAGGGAATACAGGGCTGAAATAAAGTATTCAAGAGGCACAAAACAGATGCCATAAGCACATCTCCTTCTGCCAGCCCAGTTCCCTGTCATCCTGCTCTTTCTATGCCACAGTGCATATTCAGCACACCTAATACCAAGCTCTAGTCTAACGTATGCTGATGCGAATTTAAACTAACATGACCAAAGTAACTGGACAAACACCAAAATGCACAGTAACTGAGCAAGGTTTAGCCTCTGGTGTCAAATTGATGGAATGTCCTAAAGTGATGGAATATGTATCATTTTCTGACCACTGTCTAGAAGAAATTACAATGCCACTTAAATGTGCAGGGGATGTGGCACCACTTCACTTCCAGTTGCTCTGCTCAGGAAATACATAAAAGTAAGCTTCCTATCTGTGAACATTTACTATGCCACACAGCTCTTACTAACAGGTTGAATTACCAAAACCAGAAAGTTGCTGCTGCTGCTTGCAAAAGGAAAGTATCTTTGCAATGAAAGAGAATTCCATACTCAATACTCCTCCTCAGGGAAGACAGCTGTACTCACATAAGTATACCCATGCTATATGGCATGCTAAACCTTTTCCTCCTTGGTCACTGATCTCTTATGTGACTTTTCCCAACTACCAAAGAGAGAGGGCTAATGAACCATCCTAATATTTTTCAGGTAGCTGACAGGTTAATTTCTAGAATGACCCAGGGACACTGGCATTGACCACATTTCTAGGCACCTATGGTGTGATACAGAACTAGAGGCCCATGGGGCAGTTCTTCTGCAAGACTGTGGCAGGACCAGTTTCTGCACAGAAACCAGCTGAGTCTGGAGGAGAGCAGAGGACATTTCTACCCCATCACCACAGGCAGCCTTCAGTTCCAGGAAGACTGTGGCCAAATTTTTGCCTTGCATTATGCATACACACTCAAATGCCAGATGAGGATCAAGCACCACAGTCGGCTTCCCCCCACTGTAGTAAAATGCACAGTAAATTCAATTCTAATAACTTATTATTGTGAAGAGGACTGTGATAATTAACAGACATTTATTAGCATTTAATTTGACAGCAGATATGCTTTGGAGAACTTTAATGACCCCTTAATGGATCCATACAACCACATGTACACAGAGGAGATACAATCAAGTCCTGGAACTTATTCTTACTGTGTGTTTGTACACATCCCAGAACAGCAGCAACAGATCATCATTGCTACTGGGTGCCACCATATGACAACAGCTTATAATTATACTCTCTTGATAAATCATCATCTTCTGTAAGCCTAAACCGCTGACTCTGTGTCAGATAAAAACAGATGCCTGGTGTGTTCCCACGCACCTTTACCTGACCATCATGTTGTGGTTTGATGTAGAGGATGATTGTTACCATAAGGAACTGATCAGAGCTACAGAAGCCTGGAAAAGGGAACTGCTGCAAGTCCTCATTTTATCTCCTTTATTATACTAAAAACATAAAGCTACTACTTCTTTTTAAGAGAGCAGAAACATTATACCCAGCACATTCTTTGCAAAAGTCATCAGAGTTAAGGCTGTAGCAGTAAAAGTCAAGTCTAGAAAATGTGTTTTCAAGACAGATTCATGACAGTATTCACAGAAAAGAGAGAGGATGAACAGACTTCCCAAGTGCTTTTTCTTTTCATGGCTGTTTTTGCTGACATGCATCTTTCACAAACCCAGCTAGTCCTAACAAATTCTATTCATTAACAGCAATTTCTTTTTTAAGGAAGTTTGCTACCAGTGCTAAAAATTAATCAGTCTTAGGTGGCTGTTAGCGTTGTGCCTGACAACCTCCCAACCCTTCTGTGCCAACAGCCTGGTTTCTCAGCATACCTCAATCCTTCTCACGGGCCCCTTGCAACACCTGGATCACTCCTGTTTTCATTCTGAACACAAACCTGCCCCACTTCATAACCCTCCTCCAAAAACTCTCATGCTCAGCATGCCACATCCACCCACTCATCCCGAGTCTCTGCCACCTTCAAGTTTTGAGTGCTGACACCAGCTCAAGTTCAGAAGTGCGCAACAGCCAGGAAAAAGGGACTGCAGACCAAAGTACGCCTGGGGGACAAGAGACAGGAAAGGAGCCTACAATAATCAGTGATTTGTGCAGTAGAACCAAGTCCTAAGCCCCTTCAAGAAACTACATAGAAGAAAAATTCAGTTACCTCACACACATGCAAACACATGTGCTCAGCCAACCTCCTCCTCTTCTGTTTAACATCTCCTCTCTATAACCACCAGCACCCTAATTTCTCCCAGGGCTCCTTGTGATGAAACAGGACTGCACAAGCTAGGCACCAGACAGCACACCAGGCATCTCCCATATCCTGCTTCTACACAGTTCTGCACGCATTCCATCTCATTCTGGTGCTACTGCAGGATGGCAGAGACCACCCAGCAGAGCGGTGCCACAGGAAACAAAACAAATCTCAGTCAGACCCTGTTAACGCATCCCAGACAGCAACATCCAGCAACACCGGACAGGGACATGACAACCAGGGGAGTTCCAGCCACCACCTCAACTTCAGCACTCATGAAGAAAAGCATCACCAAAGGGCAATGATTCTTTTACTACCTTAACGCAGATAACTACAGATTCCTGCCGTGGTGATTTCTGATGAAAGACAGACACCCACCTACAGAAACTCAATGTTCCTAGGTAGGGGGAAAAGCAGTTCTCCACCTTTAACAGTCTTCCTGGACACCCACAGCTCCTCCAAACACCCATGTCCTCCTCCTTTTTTCTGTATGATCTTGTTACAGTCTTTTTTCCTTTAAGGCTGTGCTCAGCTCAACACACCCTATTTTCCTCTCCTCCAGCTTTCGCTGTGCCTGCTGCTTGCACCAGCTCTTCATCACTTCTGAGCAAAGAGACCGACACTGATGCCAGACGTGAAACGGCTGAGAGATCTTTACAAGTGAACCAGCTCACACTGGCACAGCTCCGCTAATGCCCAACACAAGGTGTAATTACCTCACTTGTGGGTGGAATTACACAAGGAGTAATTCTGGTTGCCTGGTCTTCAATAAACTTCACAGAGCTGCTGTAAAATTCCACAAGAATTGAGTTATGATAGGCAAAATCCATTAGACCCTAACAGCATGGGAGGAAAACAGGGAGGACTGTATGAAGAGCATTTTTATTATTCATCTGCAAAATTATTTTCCTACATTCTCATACTGCTATACCTACATAGATATTTTCTTTTTAAAATAAGATTCAAGTTCAAAATTTCATTTTGCATATTAGAATGAGAAACTGAGACTTTAGCCCTTCAAAGACTGTTATCTTCTTCAAAGTGTAAAATACAATGAATAAAGCAGAATAAACTGTGTGTTTAAGAAAACAAAAATCTGTCTCATGTCTAGCATCTTCTTAGCTGACAGACTCTCAACTCTCATCATCTTGTCCTTTTTCTTACATGTTGAAGAGAGTTTAGTTTAAGAGAGTGTTCCTCTTCCATGGGGATCACAGATGACAGACTGTACCAAGTGATGAGGTTTTTTTTCCCGCTCAGAGGAAGGACCAACTCAGAGGGCAGCATTCCCAATCCCACTGAGCCAGCAGGACAGCTTTAGGCTCCCTACACACTCCAGAGTAACCTGTGCCAGTGTGCTAACTGAACTGCAGGAGAAAATACTTAAGCCAAAATTCAGACAAATTTCTTGACCTTGTCACTCCTCTGGGCTGCTCATCCTTCATCAAGTCTATTATGCTCTCTCTCCCATACTCTAGGAGCACAAAACTCACAGGAGAGTCATATTAAGCAGGTAACTACCTGTCTTCCTCTCCAGTCTGTTGATACAAGTCTTGATCCTTGGATATCAGTCTTAGAACCTGCAGGAAGCTTGTACAAGCTTTCTGCAAGGACAGAAGAAAACCTGGTTTTTAAAAGGGTAAGGAATTAGCTTGATCTCTTACATCTCGAGGTCCCCTTTTCCTTCCCTTCTGCCAGCCTGCCCGATCAGCCAGCCCCCGGAGGATTCTTTTTAAGCTTGCATCTTCCACTCCTCTAACCAAGTCAGCATTTCTCTTCTTGAACTTCTTGTTCTCTCCCTTATCTTCTGTCAGAGCCAAGGACACAATAACAATTACAGCTCTCTCCACCTATCTTGTGCAGTGCTCCACATCTAGCTAAAAAGTTTCAGAAATGTTCACCTGCTATTTCACTGCATTTGACTTAGCAAGTATTGAAAAGACAAATAAATGTCACTATGTTATCTCAAACTGTACATCAGGACAAGGTATCAAAGAGCCCTGAATTCACAGCATCTCCTGAAATAGACAGAAGATAAGAGTAATATCTAAAGAGTTCCATCATGGGTGCCATCTTTTTACCCCTCAGACGGGATGCCCTGGTTTGAAACTCTATCCCTAGCTGAGAGGTGTATGTGTGATCTGCAATAAACAGGTGGCAGTTAAAGGATTTTGTTCTACAGAGGTACACAGCTTGTCTGCAGGTTAGAACAGGACACACAAAAGCCATCGGTCTATTGCATAGACTACACATCATAAATATTGCTGCAAATAAGAAAAGCCCTGGGTTCTGCACTGAAACAGGGAACACAACAGTAGGCACTTCAGCAGGAGGCATTTAAAATTTTCTTAGTGGCCTGCAGATTACTGTTTTCTACCATTTTGCGAACTTTTAACAATCAAAACCACCCCTTTGCAATACCCAGCCTCCCTAGACATCTACTTCAGAATATAAAAATCCGAGAGGAAAGGCTGCCCGCAATCTAGAAACCACTTCTGAGCTCCAGACACACTCCTTCTAAGTGCATGAAACTTTGAAGCAAAATATTAGCAATCCTCGCCTTTTGCACTGCTTACTTTTGTGATGGCAACCTATAATCCCTAATCAACCTAGAAAATAAATGACCGATAAACCAATCTGCTTGTAACCCCATTAACAGATTCTGGCTTCAGTATCAACAGGGTAATTTGCTGAGACTATTTTTAATCCCAACTGCTAAACCATTAATCCCACAATTTCCACACAGTATTTCCACCGCCCCTCAAATTTACTCAAGGTTACCGAAAATTCTGCAACTCATTAAAAAGCAGATAAATAAATAAATAAATAAATAAATAAATAACATTTGCAAATACACACCTCCTGGCACGGGAGAACTGACAGACTCCGATTACTCGGTTGATCCCGTTAAAGCCATTACTTTCTAATTGGAAAGAGTCATTCAGAAGCAAAGCTGTGTGTCTGGCATGTCACTTGACACCTGGTATGTACCGCTCATGATAAGATGAACTCTCCAATATGCTTGCCACAATGAAAAGGAGTGGGTTCTTTCATCATACCACTGATAGTCACAGCTCTCTACTAAAATCTGTTCTAATTTAATGGGACCAAGTTTATCAACATAAATTGCCATGTTTTCTCAAACTGGCATTAAAATATTCCCCAACTATCATTATTAATGTCAATATAAATTACGCATTGAAGATCACAGCATTCATTACTGAGGTAAAATTTATCTGCAGGGAAAGAAAAGAGACAAACAGAGCAAATCTACTTTAAGCAAGTATTCATAGATTTCATACAGCTTTTCTCTTTAGTGATGAAAACACTCTTTCAAAAAAGGTCTTAAAATAAGGATTCACAGAGCCATCAAAAACAGTACCAAGAAAGCATTGTGTTAATCAGTTAAAGGTACAGATATACACAGGATGTTGCAAAGGGACTGATGTGATAATACACGAGCCTAGTATTTTATCCAAGGATGTATCAAGGTGCTAACACAACAATCTGGAAGACAGACCCTTGGTTTCACGTAAGCAGCTACACACAGGAGGAAAAGCCGTATTTAGTGTTGGAAGGGTGGTGTTTAATGCTCCTTTCAACTTCTATAAATTACAGTGTCAGCCATTCCTAATTGGTATACATTAGTATTGAAACACCACGTTGAAATTAGAAGCTTAGCAGTTTTTCGGTACACTTACAGACTCTTCACACAAACACATGAATAACCTTGTTGAAATATTTTTGAGTCCCAAGGTTAAAAGAAATTACTTTAAGAGACAGATGGTGAGCAACTGGTACCTCAGTGAGGAGTGCCACCGACTTTTGAAAGTTCTCACGCAACACACCACATGGGGCTCACTCCTATTTACTGCACACTTCGGGACTTTGCAGGAGAGCCTCAGCTCCTGAAACTCCCAAGATGTGCATAGACAGCATGGCACAGGGGAAAGAAAGCCTAAAAATACAACTCCCAGGGAAATCCAAATCCAAAGGGAAAATAAGATATCTTATTTCCCTAATTGCATAGTTTAAGTCAGTCCTTAAGTTGCCTGATTCATAGTTTTATCATACTTGTGGCTGCCAATACTGCTACCAGCTCACCAATGCAGGTGCCTCACAGTCTACCACAAAGGAAGCCAGAATGCATCCATTAAAACAGACAACTAATCAACCCCTGTGTAAAGACTGGTGGACGAGGGTGGGGGGAGAGAAAGACTTTGCAAGCACATACTCAACCATCAAAACAGGAGCTCTAGTTTCAGCCAGCAGAGACTGTAACACCTCGCCCCGCAATCCTTTACAACACACCGTGTCACTGGCTATTGTTCATAACTCTTCCCGCAAACCATTTCAACATTCAGAGAACGACTATTTCTTAAGGAAATTATTTCAGAAGGGAAAAATATTGCTTACTCATGAACCCGGTATCATTTCAGCAATGAGGCAAAACAGCTACAGACAATTACATTGCACAATCATAAATGCATCTTTTATTGTACTAGATTTCAGAAAAAGAACATTCTGAAACACTGAAATAAATCAGAGAATAAATGTGACTTGTTGTCAGTTAATACAATATGGGTTAAACGCTACCATATGGTGAGTGCACACACGTTACCCTTTCAAAAACAAAGAACATGGCTAATTTCATTCCCAAATCTATTTTTAAATAAGTAAACGTGACCATTTTAAAATTAGGCTACAATTGTGACTAGAACACCTCAATTTCCACCACCTTCCCTCCCTCTTTCTTTACTGAAACTAATACCACTTCCCTGCTCACCATGTTTTTAAAAAAGACAAGGAAAATTTACTATTCAGTCAGCTTTATCCCCATAATAAGCCAAAACAAGCATTTCTATGCAGTGTAAAAATAGTGACGAGCCAACTCACCATTCTTCCTTTATTATACCTGCCGGAAAAGCAAAGCATGTGTGCGTGTGTGTCTGTGTGTGTGTGTGCAGTACATTAAAACTCACTGATACACAATCCAGTTTTCAGCAAGCACTCACAACAGGACCTGCCCGACAGACAGAGCTCTTGTTTTCTCTGCACCCCCCAGCATGTAATGAGACACACTGTTTCGGTACACTCCCAGCCAAAAAAACACAAAAAAAAAACCACAAAAAAAAAAAAAAAAAAAAAAAAAAGGAAACACATATGAAATACACACAGGGTAGCTGAAGTGGATGCTGGTGGTTTGAAAATTGTCTGTCTAGCTGCTATGCTATTTATTTTTATCATTACACTATAAATGAAACATGTAAGGAGTCTAAAAATAGCTACAAATTGTAATTACATACGCTTTGTAGTTTTTATTTTACTTTGAAAAGAAGATTAAAAGCTAGGTAATTTTAGAAACTGGCCTTATAGATTTAGGGAGCCACAAAATTCTTCTACTTTGCAATTTGAAGTACACTGCTGGAAAGCATTTCCTTTGGGACATAAATACGACAGCCCCAACATGGAGAAGCAAGCTCCCAACACCACACAGTGAGATGGCAAGAAGGAAAAGGGAGAAGGACAGACAAAGGAAAAAGTAATTTCTTAGAGATCCTAAGAGTGCCCTGATTATGGATGTAATACTATAAGCTTTAATTAGGTGCTAAGTGCTGTGTGCTAAATTCATCCCCACATCCAGTGCTGTAAATTCAGAGCCACCCTACTAAAGTTACCTTGGGTTTACCACAACAGTACAACAGTAATGCCAGGCCTACAGCTTCTGCAACAGTCCATAATGAAACGTGGATTTTGTTGAACAAGCGTTAAGCAACACAATATCCTGCTGATAAAAATTTAATTCTTCTCCATAAGCAATCACTGAAATGAAAGATTAGCAAAAATGAATTTTAAGTAGTCCTTAGAAGATAAGCAGTCTTGAACCCACAGAAAAGAGCCTCTGTTCTTCCATGACTTGAAACAGTTTATAGACCAATGTCCAGCAGCCTGTCCCAGTATCCCTGCCATGGACACCATGTGCAGCGCTAGCTCACAACTTGGGGGTGGTAAATAAACAGCTTATCTTACAGAAGATGTGTGCTACTGCTATGAGACCTGCTAGAACTTATTAGGCAATAAATAGTTTGGTAGCAACTTGAGAGATGCAAGTTCTGTCCATCCGTGCACGAATTTGATCTCGGAACACACGCTCAATGCCCCACGTTCCTTTGCACAAGCACTGCTGCAGTTTCAGGAATGTGAGGAGAAACTGCTAACACCAAGTGTGTAACAACGATGGGCGTCTGCAGATAACCAAGATGTAAACAACATCAAAAAATGAACAACCAGCATTGAGTAATCATCACACCAAAAAGAAGAGAGCTCGCTGGCTTCAAATGGCAAAGCAGGTTCAGCAGATTAAGAGACTAAACATTTGCTGACTAACAGTTAGGTAATGAAAGTAAACATTTGTAATGAAGTCATCATCCTAATGAAAGCCTAAGTGGCAGCATTAACTACCTGGACCATAATCGACTCGCAAGTTTTAACGTGGGCTCACTAACATAATATTTACTAGAATCGTTCCTGCTGGAAAAGGCGAGGAAGTTCCACTTACTTTTAACATAGAAGTGACAACCAGGAAATATTGCTATCTGTTAAGTCATTCTAACGCCCAAGTACTCTACAGTTTCTGTGCAGTTACAGTGGGTAACTGAAAAACAGAATTTTGCCTTCAGTGTCTGAGTCAGAACAGCTTTATCCTAGCACTGAAGTGTATAAATATTTGCAGCATGTAAGATGTCTGCTTTGAAAAAGCAACATTGCACCAAGTTTCAAATATTTATATTGCAGATATCTAATCAAATAAATGTGACTTTTTTCCTTTTTTTTTTTTTTTCTTTGGCCAGGCTTTGATTAGGTATCTGGATTAAGCTTATGGCTAGAGGAAAAAAAAAACTGACCGTAACAAGTTTAAGCTGATTAACTGCCAATATAATTAAGGATTTCAGATATGCATATAGAAACTGGAAGTCCACCCAGAACCACCCTCATGCAAATCCCAGTAGTCAATGGGAGTGGAAAGGGTGCTTATTATGGGTCAGCAGTGGATTCACAAGCAACAAGTCAATTTTTAGGATGGTTGTACATGGATCCAACTAAAGAACACCACATGGTTGTGAAAAACAGCAGTAGGTCCATTTCTCCTTTCCGTGCAGAAATCCAATGCCCATTCAGTCTTAAAAGGTATGTATCTACAAATTCATACTTGTGTCTCAAAAACTTAGGCACTTTTCTTGTGAAATTTGCAAGCTTGGACAAGTTGCTTCCTGCAATATGCAATCACTTTGCATTTCAGCTTTCTATTTTGATGACTTTATGAAACAGCATAGTCAAACCCAGATTTCCAGTTTAAGTACACATATGCAGACTTCATCACTGGTCTCAAAGAAAGCTTTTGCACTGGATCATTCTGCATACTGCATGTAATCCAAAGAAGTCCTGGAGGTTCTTGGCACAAATTGAAGTCTTCACAGACGTTAGGCCTTTCAAAACTGACAGGTTTTGGATCTTACTAAATATAAGTACCTTTCATTAGATGGGACCTCAGAACAGAACTCATCAGATCTCAATCACAGAGAACTACAGATAGGAAACTATAGATAACTACAAATATAGATAACTATAGACAGATAATACTGATCGGTTATTATAACTATATATATATATAAAAATAAAAGACAATAGAGGTAATTAAAGGTAACTGTTGAGGTCACCTGCAAACAAAGACCTTAGCAAAAAAATCCACATAAACAGACTGCCCAAAGTTCTCCAAAGTTGGTGAGTACACCATTTCAATGAGGATACTCTTTCCCTCTGGTGTAAGCACCCACAGCAGGATGGATTTTAAAAGTTATGCATTTTTCAGTTAACTGAAGCCAACAGCACAGCTTCTGAAGATAAACTGTAAGATGTTAAGACATAAGCATCCACCTTTGCAAAAATGACGATCAATTCAACAGGCAGAGATTCAGAACAACGGCAGAATCGTTTCCAACCCCTTCAATGAACACTTCTGTACTGATAATTGCTATTATTAAATCTTGGTGACAGCATGATACTATGACCAATTATAAAATCATACAATGAACCTATTTTTTAAAGTAAATACATTAGTCACAGCCACAGGAAAACTTTAATCTACAAAATGTTGCTGCATTCTAGGCAGATAGAGTTATTGGGGCCACTTGCAAGTAACAGTAGGTAGATTTCACCCTAGCGACGTAAACTCTCTTCTATGAGGCATAGAGAAATAGTCGTTCACATTCATGGAGGGACTAATACACATTTTGTCTGGTACAGTTTAGAAGGTTGTGCTAAGCTTAGATAGGTGCTGTGCTAACAAAGACCACCCCTCTCTTTAAACATATTTTAGATCATTCCTTAGGACAATGTTATTTTCACTGATGCTTTATTTTTTCTCTCTTTTCTTAAAGCGTTATCTTTGTATATTAATCTAACAGTTTAGAGGGACAGCTATAATGCCCTATTGTTCACACAGACTGCACAGTACTTATCACTAACTAGATGTCACTTCAACACCACTCAGCTTCATAGGAACTAAAGGCTTGAAAACAAACCCCAGGCAAGAATTTCTAGAGATAGCTAAAAACTACTTTACACCAGGAGCTAGTAAAGGTGTGCTTGTGCCAGTAACACAGAGCCCCACACAAATGACTTTATTATACAGAGTTCACTCAAAATGGCAATGGCAGCTGCTCTTGTGAAACTGAAGATGTCTCCTGGAATATCTGCACCTTGATACACCACAGGTGCTCCTATGCAACTTCAGCTTCCAGTTTCAGCAGAGGAGAGCTCCAAAAACCACTGTGCCCACCCTGGTGGGACAAAGCTGGGGTGCACAGAGTAGCAGATGACCAGGCTGAGATGGTGGGTTTGCTGTGACAGAAGTGAAAGACACTTTGGCAGAGAAACAAAGCAACAACATTCACTGACATGCAACTCCTCCGGCCAGCTGCCACGGACAAAAACTTCTGGAGCAAAACTACCAACATACTCCCCACCGAGATGAAACTTTTGCTCTCATCACCAACGCCCCTCCCTGGCACTGCTCCCCTGTAAAACAGCCAACACCCCTGTTATTTTCGGCCACTGGCAGCAGCCAGCCCGGGGGGTAAGCACATGGGGGCCCCACTAGAGAAGCTCAGGCTGCACTACTTCCCCACACCTGCCCACGGGACACTGCCACAAACACGGGGACATGAACACACATACACAGACCCATGTCAATGAAGCATTCCCTCACCCCGCAGCCCCATGAGCAGAATTCTGCCGTGCATACACATCCCCAGCAGCACCGACAGGCACACACATCTGGCTCCCATGCAGCAATGCAACATACCCCATCCCTGCCCTGCATGTGTGCGCACACACTCCTGTCCACCTGCCGCAACGCCCCTCCGGGCCCTGCACACCTGCCTGGCATGCAGCACGCAGCTCCCCAGCATGTACACCTACACACTCCCCCAGCCCCATCCACACATCCCTCACAGGGCTCGGGGGGGGCAGCTGAAGGTCACTGCCCTGCCACAGGGTCAGCATCCTCCTGCTTGGTCTGGGACACACAGAGCCTTAAAAGACCATTGGGAAGCAGTGGTCAATAATCAGGACACACAGCACAACTCACAAAATAAAACTCTCAGCTATCATCCCACCCACACACAATGCCCAGGGATGGGGGCACAAGGGAAATCTGACAGAAGATTTTGAAAAAGACTCCCCCTCCCATGGGGGAGTCAAATCAACCCATGTTAAGCCACTCAGTTTTTGCTTAAAATCACGCTTGGTTTTTTTTTGGGGGGGGGGAATATTGGTGGGGGGAGAAGCCGACGAAATACACGGTTGCCAAGTCGAGTTAATGAAAAACCCTTTGGCTGTTAACTCATTTAGTGCAGCAAGCATGAAATAAAGTCCGTGGCATGGGGCCAAAGCGCAGCGGCCCTTTGCCGGGCGGGCTTCTGGGACCTCTCCCCGGCCGCCGAGGAGCCGGCCCTGAGCACGGCGCCCAGCCACCAGTTTTGGGGAGACACTCTCCAGAAACCGCTGAACCCGCCTCAAAATAATACAAATATTAAAAAAAAAAAAAAACACAAAAAAAAATCAAAATATCAATGGCCCCTCCAGGCCCGACGAGCTTTTCCATAAAGGCACTTTTACCCCCCACTTCCAAAAAAAAGCCGGGTCCCAGCGCTCCGGGGGGAACGGGGAGGGGACAGCAGGAACGGGGCGGGGCCGGGCCGGGGGGGCGCTTAGGGCAGGGCAGGGCAGGGCAGGGCAGGGCAGGGGGAAGGCAGCGTCACGGCGGCTCCCCGTCCCACCTCGCCGCGCCCCGACACCCCGGGGCCGAGCGGAGCGGGGCTGGGCCGGCCGGGCGGTGGCGGGGGGCGGGCCCGCGGGATAGGGCCGCCCCGGCGAGGCGGGGCCGCCGGCGGGCGGGGGCTCGGCTCGGCGTCCGTCCGGCCCCATTCCCCAACCCCCCCCC